>NW_027195170.1:247500-303322 GCF_038502225.1 Cherax quadricarinatus
AAAAAAAAAATATATATATATATATATATATTATCACACTGGCCGATTCCCACCAAGGCAGGGTGGCCCGAAAAAGAAAAACTTTCACCATCATTCACTCCATCACTGTCTTGCCAGAAGGGTGCTTTACACTACAGTTTTTAAACTGCAACATTAACACCCCTCCTTCAGAGTGCAGGCACTGTAATTCCCATCTCCAGGACTCAAGTCCGGCCTGCCGGTTTCCCTGAACCCCTTCATAAATGTTACTTTGCTCACACTCCAACAGCACGTCAAGTATTAAAAACAATTTGTCCCCATTCACTCCTATCAAACACGCTCACGCATGCCTGCTGGAAGTCCAAGCCCCTCGCACACAAAACCTCCTTTACCCCCTCCCTCCAACCTTTCCTAGGCCGACCCCTACCCCGCCTTCCTTCCACTACGGACTGATACACTCTTGAAGTCACTCTGTTTCGCTCCATTCTCTCTACATGTCCGAACCACCTCAACAACTCTTCCTCAGCCCTCTGGACATTGTTTTGGTTATCCCGCACCTCCTCCTAACTTCCAAACTACGAATTCTCTGCATTATATTCACACCACACATTGCCCTCAGACATGACATCTCCACTGCCTCCAGCCTTCTCCTTGCTGCAACATTCATCACCCATGCTTCACACCCATATAAGAGCGTTGGTAATACTATACTCTCATACATTCCCCTCTTTGCCTCCAAGGACAAAGTTCTTTGTCTCCACAGACTCCTAAGTGCACCACTCACCCTTTTCCCCTCATCAATTCTATGATTCACCTCATCTTTCATAGACCCATCCGCTGACACGTCCACTCCCAAATATCTGAATACATTCACCCCCTCCATACTCTCTCCCTCCAATCTGATATCCAATCTTTCATCACCTAATCTTTTTGTTATCCTTATATCCTTACTCTTTCCTATATTCACTTTTAATTTTCTCCTTTTGCACACCCTACCAAATTCATCCACCAATCTCTGCAACTTCTCTTCAGAATCTCCCAAGAGCAGTGTCATCAGCAAAGAGCAACTGTGACAACTCCCACTTTATGTGTGATTCTTTATCTTTTAACTCCACGCCTCTTGCCAAGACCCTCGCATTTACTTCTCTTGCAACCCCATCTAAAATATTTTAAACAACCACGGTGACATCACACATCCTTGTCTAAGGCCTACTTTTACTGGGAAATAATTTCCCTCTTTCCTACATACTCTAACTTGAGCCTCACTATCCTCGTAAAAACTCTTCACTGCTTTCAGTAACCTACCTCCTACACCATACACCTGCAACATCTGCCACATTGCCCCCCTATCCACCCTGTCATACGCCTTTTCCAAATCCATAAATGCCACAAAGACCTCTTTAGCCTTATCTAAATACTGTTCACTTATATGTTTCACTGTAAACTCCTGGTCCACACACCCCCTACCTTTCCTAAAGCCTCCTTGTTCATCTGCTATCCTATTCTCCGTCTTACTCTTAATTCTTTCAATAATAACTCTACCATACACTTTACCAGGTATACTCAACAGACTTATCCCCCTATAATTTTTGCACTCTCTTTTGTCCCCTTTGCCTTTATACAAAGGAACTATGCATGCTCTCTGCCAATCCCTAGGTACCTTACCCTCTTCCATACATTTATTAAATAATTGCACCAACCACTCCAAAACTATATCCCCACCTGCTTTTAACATTTCTATCTTTATCCCATCAATCCCGGCTGCCTTACCCCCTTTCATTTTACCTACTGCCTCACGAACTTCCCCCACACTCACAACTGGCTCTTTCTCACTCCTACAAGATGTTATTCCTCCTTGCCTTATACACGAAATCACAGCTTCCCTATCTTTATCAACATTTAACAATTCCTCAAAATATTCCCTCCATCTTCCCAATACCTCTAACTTTCCATTTAATAACTCTCCTCTCCTATTTTTAACTGACAAATCCATTTGTTCTCTAGGCTTCCTTAACTTGTTAATCTCACTCCAAAACTTTTTCTTATTTTCAACAAAATTTGTTGATAACATCTCACCCATATGTATACACACACACACACAAAACATCCACTGTGAAAGAGTAATGCAATTCCAAGCGCTCTCGTGACTACTCACATTATCAAGGAACAATGAAAGTAATGCATCAAAGGAAGGCATATAAAGGGTCTAGCCCACACCTCACTATCACATCCCACAACAAAGCAACACCTGACACGCGACTCACAAGAAAGAGAACACTGCAGCAGGCTCGCGGCCAAACTAGACAGGTCCTTCACGCAACCCACAAACTATTCTTCCCAAGAATTATGAATTTTATGATTTATTATTTGTCCAATGTATTATTAAATTCTTCCCAAATTCTATTAATTATAAATGGATCTAATTTATATAAACCAAAGGAAATATTCATATTATTGCCACAATTGCTTTTTACGATATATATATATATATATATATATATATATATATATATATATATATATATATATATATATATATATATATATATATATATATATATATATATATATATATATATATATATATATATATATATATATATATATATATGGTTTAGAAAGACACGTGAGCAAACACTGTGACATATTTATTAGAAAACGTTTCGGTCCTGGGACCTTGATTACTTCTAACATATATGTATGTATAATGTTCGCCAAGATCGTAGTCCTGGCACAGGTCTCAATCTTGCGATGACCCGAGGGAGAAAGGTTTCTACAATGATGCGACGTATGCTGCTCAAGCACTCTTCTGGTCATTTCATCTGGTGTATCTCATAAGCGACAACACCATATGTACTCCTAACTGTGAACACTAGCGAGGAGGTGGATATGTTGTTATCACGGGCAACAGCTTGTCTGGTTCGTTGACTCCATGGTACATAAGTGTGGCCGAAGTCATCTCTGGGTTCTCTTCGGGAGGGGATATCAGTGCCAGTTGTCTGCGGAGTGTGTCAGTAACTTCGCACTCTAGAAGATAGTGTGCAAGGGGGCGCTGGACAACGTGCTGGCAGTACTGGCACATCTCCTCCTCAGCCTTGTCTACCATCATCTTGGCTGTGGGAAAGCCCAAACGAAGCCGATGGATGGTGGTACACTGCGCTCTGGACCAGCTTCTGTCATATGGAGGGGGTTCTCACTGAGTCGCTGCTCGGTACCATTGTTGAGATGGGGTATCACCTAAGACCTCCCCCATAAGTTTCATGGCTCTGGCAGCCACCAGTTTGGTCTGTCGTAGGCTGATGGGGACAGCAATCCCAACATGTGGATAGTCTGTGGCTGCCTTGGCTGCATCATCTGCTGCCTCATTTCCCCGGATGCCAGCATGGCTGGGGATAAAGTTCAATGTCGATCTGTTACCTTGAACTTCTAAGGCTGTCATTATGCTCAGAATCGATGTGATGAGGTGAATATTGTCCTGTGGTTGAGGATGGGAGAGGGCATTGATTGCAGAGTTGGAATCAACATGTATGACAGGTCGGAGTCGTTGTCGTATTGCATGTGAAAATGCCTGCTGGATCGCCACCAGCTCAGCTTGAAGGATCGTGCAGTGGTCAGAGAGTCGCCAGCCTTGTTTGTGACCATTGTGATACAGTCCAGCTGCTGCTCTCTTCCTGTCAGGGTCGACAGAACCATCTATGAAATACACTGCACATGTGCCTCCCTCTGCCAGTGCCATGCTTGTCTCAGCATGATTGCTTTGGGTGTCTTGACTGCAGAGACACTTAGAGATGGGTAGTTGCATGACGCAAACATCGGCTGGATCTGGGCGCCAGGGAGGTGGTGGATGGTACCCAGCAACAGGAAGGTCACAACTCTTCTCAAGGAGTAGTTGTATAGGCAGCAGCTTCCGCCCAGCAGCACAAAACAAACGAATCCAGGAGTAGTCCGTGAAGAGAGTTGGATCTTGTGTCATGGTTGTTAATATCCGTCTCCTTAGTGGGGTACCATGCTGCCGGTGCAGAATCGTGGCTACTTTGCAGGCGTTTATGTATCTTACTCTGTCAGCCAGGGAAGGAAGCCGTGCCTCAGATCAGACATTCTGTGTGGGTCCAGATGGCGGCCCCGAGCATAGTTCTTATCGCCTGGTTTTGTAGGACCTCCACCCTTTGCCTGCTCTGCGGGAAGAGATGTGCTAACGCCGGTGCACCGTAGTCAATGAGCTAGCGTATAGCTTGTATATAGTACAAGCGAAGTAAGTCTTTGCTCGCCCCTGCACGGTGCCTCGTCATGGCTCTCATGGCGTTGAGTCTGAGTAGAGCACGGGATCTAACATACTCGGCCTGTTTCTGAAAGGTCAGCTTTATATCAATGTAGATTCTCAAGTATAGGTAGGAGCCTGTCCACTAAAGTTCTATATCCTGAATACGTAATCTATTCACAGGATCTGGTCCCTTGAACATCATTGCAAGAGATTTCTCGGCCGAGATCTTGAGGCCTAGTTCCTTGTAAGACTGCATAATTAGGTCCAAAACTTTCTGGGCCTGTCGCTTCAAATTACCTTTCCCACTCACTACGAGGGCAAGATCATCAGCATAGCTGAGGAGCTGCGTACCACTATGAAAGGGAATACTCACAAGTTCCTACATAAAGACGTTAAACAAGGTAGGACTGAGCACACCTCCTTGTGGCATGCCGTTTTCTAGAGTTTTGAAGGAAGAGTAGTGTCCCTGAAAGCTGACAGAGGCCTGCCTGTCCCTAAGGTATTACTCTATCTAGGCATGGTGGCGTTCTTTGATTCCCTCTCGAGCTAGCATTGCTAGAATTGCTGTGGGGCTGTCTAGCTCAAATGCCTTCTCAAGGTCGAGGTAGACGACGATACTAGGTTTTTCGTTACTATCAGCAATCTGGCTTAGTAGAGTGGTTATGCACTCTGCTGTGCTCACTCCTTTGGTGAAGCCAAATATGTGATGATGATGGGGTCCAAGTTTCCATAGGAGGCGGTTTAACATCGTCCTCTCAGCAGTCTTGGCTAAACAGCTGGTCAGCGATATGGGTCTCATACTGCCCGGGTAGAAAGACATTATATATAGGCGGAGAGCGAGGTGTGAGTAGCGCCATGTTGGGGTGTGAACTGGTAGACGATGAGATCATGTGACACCTGTGTTGTTGTGTTGCTGCTAATGTATGCTAATGTTTTAGAAATTTGTAAACCACAAAATTTAAAAAACATATATATATATATATATATATATATATATATATATATATATATATATATATATATATATATATATATATATATATATATATATATATATATATATATTTCTGATGAAGAAGAGCAAGACGTATGCAGCAGTTGGGTATCTTTATATTTTAAACGCTTCACCTACTCACTAAGTTTCCATAGTCAAATACAGATGTAGCATATATTGGTGCAAAGTAAAGATATAATGCTGAGAGAGACATTTTTTGAGGTGTTCAATCACTCAGCCTGGAGAAGTGTTCAACTTCTTAATGTGGAAGAGTATGAAGCTTTAGAATATGACTGGAATTTCAGATACTGCACATACTGTAACCCCTACCTCATCTTAATCCATTTATAATACATTCTTTTTAGAAAAGGTTCAGTAAGATTTGTCATGAAGCAGAACTAGTGTTTCTTGATGTTACCAGATTATTTGGTGATGCTGCAGCGGGGTACAATTACAAACATCTTCAGAGGCTTCTTACTTTATTTCCAAAGTCGTGGTGGGTACACAGGCTTGTGTGTTTGTGCCCATGGCCAGGGAGGGCCATGCCCGCGAGGGAGAGAGGAGTAGGACCTGTTGACTGAGTCTAGGTCGCTGAGAGAGTGAGCGCGAGTGGGACCAGCATTCCACTGACCTGGTCAGGCCTAGAGAAGACAGCACCTGAGTGCCGTGAAATATGAACTAAGCTGGCAGACAGCATAGGCTGTCTGTGCAGACAGTACAGGCTGTCTACATTTGCTCGGCTACCTACCTCGCATCTTCCCGATACGACAACACTGGTGGTAAAAAAACTCGGTCTCTCTCTTATAGGAACAGGGCACAGAACACAAAATAAAAACATATAGTATATATATACATACATGGATATGGAAAAAAAAAACTTCCTACAAGGAGGGAAGAAAAAACATGAGGGGTGTGCAAAACATCGTGGTCATAGGCAGTGAGCGTCGATGGGCATCACTGCACACCTTCCTGCGTCTGGACAGACACTGAAACACAGGAGACATTGCTGTGGCTGAACTGTGGTGTAACAGGGTACGGTCTCCTCTGGAAGGTTGAAGCAGTCATCATAAGAGTCGTTGCTGGGTTTCACTCAACCTGGGGAACGACATGCTGGTGCCCTCGAGTGACGCATCGTCAAAACTTAGCAACTGGCAAGCAACTCAGGAGGACATTTCTCAACTGGTACTGACGCTGGGCTGTCACTGCCGGCGAGCGTGGGGAGAGTTGTGGAGCGAGTCATGGCAGAGACGACTCAGTGAAACATCTGCGAGTCGTAACATCATACATCATACTGCAGTGAGTGGGCTATCAGTCAAAGTGACAACAACTTTGTGAAGGAGCTCACTAAAGCTTGTGGCACGTGGCTGACACAGAGACTGCCAACAGGGCTAACTGCATCTTGACGATGTGTCATTATCTCGGCAGTTGGAGTTATAGCAGAGGTTAGTCTAAGCGTCCCCAGACTTGTTTCTCTACATATAACTGCACTCTAAAGGTCTGGAGGTGAAGTGAAACAAATCTCGATGGGAATCATAGGAGGTACGATTCTGCAGAACATCTATGAGCGACGAGCATAAGAGCTTTCTGTACAAGGGGCTCATACACTCAGGCTGACTAATATCAGCTGTCAAACGCGCTGGTCACACCGGGTGACAAGCAACATAGTGGTGCTACTCAGTAGTCTGGGCTCAAGGCCACACTGAAAACGCGAAAACTTTACACACACCCGATGTACATGCTGTACAACATGGCTTAACTAGCAAATGATGCTTTTCTGTGCACAAAATTGACACTAAGCCATACACTAACATGTGAGAACACTGACTGAGAGGAATTAATTAACACGACATATATCTTCTCTCAATCTTCTCGACAATACTGACATAATTACTGAAACACTGGATGTGACATCATGTGATGTCAGGCATGACGTCGCGAGGTGAAGTCAGCAATAATGTGACGTCAGCAGACGTCTCGAGGTGACGTCGGGCAGACATCATGACGTCATGAAGTCGGGCAGCAGCAGACCACAGCATATGGCCTGGGACGTCTGCCTCGATAACTCACATGGCTTGTAGATCTGGTGGCCTGGTGGTTAACGCTCTCGCTTCACACGGCGAGGGCCTGGGTTCGATTCCCAGCCAGAGTAGAAACATTGGACGTGTTTCTTTCAACCTGTTGTCTATGTTCCCCATCAGTAAAATGGGTACCTGGGTGTTAGTCGACTGGTGTGGGTCGCATCCTGGGACACTGACCTAAGGAGGCCTGGTCACAGACCGGGTAGCGGGGGCGTTGACCCCCGGAACTCTCTCCAGATAAACTCCAGATAAACACCACGTGGTGTCGTGATCCATGTGGCGTTGTGATCTACGTGGCATGTTGATCCATGTAGCTTGGTGATCCACGTGGCATGCTGATCCACGTAGCTTCGAGTGGCCTCGGACACTCAGATACACAGCTCTGGCAATGAATTCACACGGAAAACAGCAGAAAACACAGCAGAGGGAGTGAGCACATAGTGGTGGAATGAGGTGGTAGGCGGGTGAGGTGCGAGTGAGGCAAGAACCCGGCCACTTCCTCTTCTACGACCCACAACACTGGATGCAGAAATCACCCTAAAACTCACCTCTGGCTGGCTGAAATAGCTGTCCTGAGCTGAACAACAACAGCATAACATACAAGTGATGCTGAACACGTGACTTGAGAAACAGCATGGGACGCTGTAGCGTGGGGTCACTGGGATGCCACTTACAATTCTCAAAGAAATTCGGTAAATTTCGGCCTGAATCCTGCTTGTACCTGCATCTGGATGCTGAAACATGCTGACACAACATCAGAATAATGCGTTGAGAGAAGGATGTTTCTTGTGTAGGGTAATGAAGTGAAGATGACTTCATCCTATTTCCTTCCTCTCTCCGGGTAAACACACTTGCTGCGACCACCACTTCCCACCATTTATTATCAGTTTATTTGGTGATGCTGCAGTGGGGTACAATTATAAACATCTTCGGAGGTTTCTTACTTTACTTGCAAAGTCGTGGTGGGTACAGAGGCTTGTGTGTTTGGGCCCATGGCTCGAGATGGCCATGCCCACGAGGGAGAGAGAAGTAGGACCTGTTGACTGAGTCTAGGCAGCTGAGAGAGGAAGCGTGAGTGGGACCAGCGTCCCACTGACCTGGGCAGGCCTAGAGAGGGCAGCACATGAGTGCTGTGAAAAATGAACTAAGCTGGCAGACAGCATAAAGTGTCTGTGCAGACATTTCAGGCTGTCTACATCACCACTTGAGCTTTTGATCATATGACTAAGATCTTCTGAATTTTGAGATGGTAAGTTACTCAGCCTGCAGAAGTGTTCAATTTTTTAATCTGGAAGAGTATGAAGCTGAAGAATAAGATTGGAATTTCAGATACTGTCGAAAGTGAGGCGTGGTTTTCATGACGTAGCAAAAGGTACAGACCAATATTGACTGGAAATAAGATGTCAACGTCAACAATTTGAGAAGAACTGGAGTGGGACCATTAGTCAGTGATAATTAATTCGCTCTGTATTTCAAGAATTAAGTAACATTTTCAACATTCTGCTGCTCATATTGTCACTTCACACTGTAATCCACACATTCTTTTTAAAAAAGGTTAAATAAGATTTGTCATTAAGAGAACAAGTGTTTCTTGATGCGGGTCTTCATTATATCATGTCCCACAACTTGAGCTTTTGGTCATAAAACTAAGATCTGGCTTTCCGGTCCATCCCTTTAAAAATTAAAATACGGTAAAGGTCCGATGAAACGTACTAATGGGGGAAGAGGGGTCTCCGGAAATTACATTATGTTTAGAATTTCCAATTAATGTAATTAGTCCATTTAATCAATCGAATTCTGGACACGGACAAATGCCCAATAAAATAAATTTAGTACGCTCCTTTGACGGACTAACGGGCATTCCATGAATAAACTAAAGTACAAAATGGTATTACCTGTAAATTAACCTGCAACCAAATAGTCTTAAAGTACAACATTGTTAAATGCAATGGAGTACGGCACAGTAATTTGTTTTACCTGTCTGGTACAGAGATAAGTTTACAGAAGTACCACACAGTACATTAAAACTGTGTCCCAGAATAACTCATAATAAGTCTTGGGAACTTTAATACGTCAGCAGTAGCTTTGTAGATTTTGTCGAAGACAGATAGGTATATGGTGAGGGAGACGTTGTTATTTCGGCAAATGTAGATGGCTGAGGAGACATAGAAATTTGATGATTTCTGGTCAATTGTTTGGGACATGTAGAACAAGAAACAGCTTAAATTGTTTGGCACCTTGATGCTCGCAAAGCTATCATGACCACCTACAATGCGCAGTTTAGCATACAGTATTTGCAATGTCGATTAAACATTTATATTTTGGGCCATTTTCATATGCTTACCAGAAGTAATTGAGATACCTTTTACGCTTATTAAAAATAAAAAGAACTTCTATAAATATTTACTTCGTTGAAGTATCGCCATCCAGTGACAATATAAGTACAATACATGGACATAACCTGAGGACTGTAAAAATACGCACAGAAGACAGTGAAAGATGATCTAATCAGTCCAGAAATCTAGAGGAAAGTGATGCCCACATTAGGCTGGCATCTTCATTATACTTCATAGCATATTGTGTAAGCTTTCTTTTTCTTGTGATGAATGGTTTGAAAAACCGACAAGTTGAAGATTGAGACACTTATGCAGCATATGGGAATCTTTATTCAGGAAACGTTTCGCCACACAGTGGCTTCATCAGTCCAATACAGTCCTTCCTCTTTGTATTGGACTGATGAAGCCACTGTGTGGCGAAACGTTTCCTGAATAAAGATTCCCATATGCTGCATAAGTGTCTCAATTTTCTTTTTCTTCTACGAATGTTAGGTTGTTTATTTTGTTATAGTATTCTCCTCACATACTTGGGACGTTGGAGCGTCATCCAACAGATTCCTTTATAATTCAAGTTTCCGAAGAAAATGACATTACTGGGACTAGAAGAGATCACACAAAAAATACATTAGGAAATTGAGACTTATTACGTCGTTTTGATCCGACTGGGATCATTAACTAGTCATTCTACTTAATGGTTCATGTAGGACTGAAACATCAACATAAGTTTTGGTCTTTCAGTTGCGGGTTATCTGTTCTGCGCATCAACAAAATTATTAAAAAAAAAAAAACAGAATATACAGTGGAAAACTGAAACTAGTGAAGGCGAGAACGTGTGTAGAGACAGTGACTCGGGCAGCCACTGGCCTCATTGTCTAGCAACAAGGAAAGTGAACGTGCACAGGGTGAACGACCTTACAAAGTGACCACTAGGCGGAGTAGGTCCGTCTTGCTGAATGTTCGGCCAGGTCGAATAAACGTTCAAAGTAGTGGATTTGGTCTGCTTCACAGACATAAGAATCGGACACTCATTAGTTAAACGTACACTTTGAACCGGCCAGATATTTTATCAATTTCAACCTTCATTATATCCTTATAAACACATACTTTTTTTAACTCAAATTAAGAATGTGAATGAATAAACAAAAGGTTGGATGAGGAACCTCTGGCCGCACATAAACAGTTTAACCCCCGACCGTCTAGGGTAATCCAAGCATCTAAGAGAACGATTTGGAGGTAATAATTATTGTGATACATTCCGTAATACGTACCACTTGTAACCCATGTTTATTGCAACAAAATTTGAGTTAAAAGACGATGCTGGCTTGGGGAGGGGGAGCAATACATCTACTGTTAAAGCTGCTGGGCTGAATAAAGGAGCTCATTTGGGATAGAAGTTGGTGTCAACGACGGAATGTAATACAGGAAATAATACCTTAGAATCTTTTGTATTAGAGGACTGGGTTAGCCTAGACGTTAGGCCATGGGACTGTCAAATTACGGACCGCGGTTCGTGAACCTCATCGACCTTTATTGTCCTCTTCGCTCTCGGGCCGAGAGGATCTACTGTGCAGACGCTCCTCAGTTGCCTGACTGCGGTGGTGTGAGGAGGTGGTGTTTGCGCCTCTGCTGACAATACAGGAGAATTACTGTTGTTAACATGGCAGTTAGTCTTAGACGCCGGATCAATACTGTTGGTATTGAGGTTCTTCGAGGGACAATTTCACCTAGTTCAACGCAAGTCTTATTACCTAAGACCATTAGAGAGACTTACAGCATTCAAGATGGAGAACTATATGGTGTTGTTTTAAACAGTGCTCATAGAATTTTTGTGAAACTGCTCAAAGTGACGGTTTATGAATCGTTGGTCAACCGTTTTTAGGACGTGAGTTTAGATGTTACACCAGCTGTCCGTGTGAGAATGATCGATGTTTCCAGGCATTGTACATGGATCAAGTTGCGCAACATTCCCTTTGAGGCGGATGAAGCAGATATAAGGAAAGTTTTCGAGAAATATGGGACAATTCATTTCGCCCAGCATGCTATGTGGGTGGCAGGCGCCTATGCAGGTCTGCCAGAAGGTACTTTTAACCTTAAAAGGACATTGTGACACCCCATACCGTCCTATGTTTTTCTCCAGGAATTTAGGACACAGGTCATGGTTTTGTATCCCGGGCAACGACGTATGTGCCGCCTATGTGGTGAGTATGACCACATAGCAGCGACTTGTGAGAAGCGGAGACGTGTGTCTGGACCTGAGGTGGAAGTCGCCGCTCCTGCTTCAAAGGTGGCAGGTGAGGATCAACCACCTGAGGGAGGGCGTGGTCGTTTGTGGAGTAAGATGGTGGATCAGGCATACAGGACTGGAAGTGAGGTTGAGTCCCTCCACCAGTTACCTGCCCCAGAGTCTCCTCCAGTGGATAATGATGAGCAGAAACTACAGGAGGAAGTATTTGAAACAGAGGAGGAATTGGCGGAGGTAGTGAAGACTTTGTTACCGCCTGAGGAGGATGTTACACCTGAGCGAGGAGTAGCTGGAGAGCCGTCACTTCCAGTTTGTCGGAGACATGAGAATTTGGGGATTGATAATGTGGCAGAGACGTCACTGGGATCAATGAATCATTGTATGGTGGAGGTAGGGGTTCATCGTGAGGCATCCCCAGACCAAGTTATGGGGGATGTGACTGTCACATGGAAGAGGGCTGCTACGTCAGACTCGGATGATGTCCTGACGCCAGCGCAGAGGCCTGGGAAGCAGATTGGGGTGGAGGGTGAAGGTAGAGGTGAAGGTGGTGGTGGCCATGACAGGAGGCACCAGAAGAAGGGGGGATGAAAGAGGGTATTGTGAAGGTGCCAAACAGGAATACAAGCTTTGGAGTTGAAAAGAGTGATGAGAGGAGGCAGGGGTGGAAAATTTAAAAGGCCTTAGGTGTATGACTGTAAATGTTAATGGTTTATGTAGTATTATAAAGAATGGTTTAGTACTTTTCTGAATAAATCTAGGATGGATGTTGTGTTCCTCTAGGAACATAATTTTAAGGAGGGTAGGGTGTTGGAGGTGGCAGGTTATCGAGTGGTAACCCTGCCATCTCACCATTTAAAAGGAGGTGTGGGTATTTTAATAAGGGAGACGAGCCCATTTGTTTTGCAGAGAAGTGAGGGGGGGGAGGGTGTTGTGTGTGGATGGGTGGTGGATGGGCAAGTGTGTGTCTTTTGTAAGTGTGTATGCGCCTGCAGAGCATAACATCCAGGTAAAGAAGGAATTTGCATGTGAGGATCTTGTGTTTTTCTAACGTGTACTACCGGAGGTGGCAATAGTTGGTGGTGACTGGAATTGCGTTATTAGGGCGGCTGACGTGGAACTAAAAGGGGCAGGATATATGTCTGTGGCTCTCAGGGAATTGTTAAAGGACTCTAGGTTACGTGATGCGTTTGGGGGGGTGGGAGACGGAACATACATTCGTTAGGCGAGGGTATGCAGCGAGGTTAGATAGAGGGTACCTTTCTCAAGGAGTTGCTGTAAAATCTTTCAGTAATGTTGAGGCGGCTATGTCGGATCATAGGGCAGTGGTGGTGGAGGTAGGGTGGGATGCGCTTGTGGAAATATACAGGAGCTATTGGAAATTAAACATAAGTGTGTTGAGTGATGAGGAGGTGATGGAGGGATTTTCTGTTCTACGGAGAGAGCTTAGTAAGGAAGCTCAGAGGGTGGACGACATCGTGAAATGGTGGGATTGTGTTGCCAAAGAAAGGATTAGAAAGTATTATGTAAGAGAGGGTAAACATATTAATAATTTAAAATATGGTTAAGAGGTTGCTATGGGCAGGGGGCGGTTGGAGGTAATTTTCCGATGGACGAAATAGTGGAAATAAAAGGGAGACTGAGCGCAATACAAAATGAAAGGTTTCAAGCGGTAAGGATGCAAGCAGGGGTAGAAGAGGCGCTTTGGGGTGACAAGCCGTCTGCATGTGTGTTGAGACATCAAAACAAAAAGCAGGCGATGACAGCTATCCCAAGTTTAGAGGTACATGAGACGGTGGGGATTTATAGAGCAGGGCAGGAGATAAGAACCACGAAGGGCATGTGTGCATATGCGGATACATGGTATGAAGAGTACTGGACAAGTGGCGGGGTGAGTGACGTGGCTTTAGACAAGGTGTGTTCATATGCAACATGCAAATTAGGGAACAGTGACAGGAAGGCATTAGGCGGAGTTATTACAGTAGAGGAAAGAGAGAATGCTTTAAGGGGAATGAGGAAGGGAAAAGCTCTGGGTATCGACGGTCTCCCACTTGAATTCTATTTACAACATTGGGTGCTGATAGAGGGATTCATGGTTAGGTCATTTAATCGAATGAAGGTGAAGGGTGAGCTGGGGGAGAAGCAAGCAACAGCAGTTGTAGTGTTAGTCCCGAAGGGTAAGGGGCAGCTCACCCTCTGGGAGTACCGGGCCATATCGCTATGTGCAGACTATAAGGTTTTTGCAAAAATTTTAGGTAATTGGTTTAAATGTGTTGTGGGGAGGGTGGTTTCGAAATCACAGTTTGGGCTGCCTGGAAGGTCGATGATTGAAGGACATGGGATTCTGAGAAGTTTTGTGGAGTCAAAAGGTGGGGGTGGGGGGCCGGCTTTGTTGGCTTTAGACTGGCAAGGAGCCTATGATAGAGTAGAAAGAAGAGCATTACAGGTTATACTTAGGAGACAGGGATATGGGGAAGAAATAATTTATTGGGTAACTACATTGTATAAGGGAGCCAAAATGAGGGTACAGATAAATGGGTGCATGGAGAGGGAGATTGCAATGGGTAGGGGACTTAGGCAGGGGTGTCCCATGTCACAGATATTATTTGTGAGTTTTCAGGACCCCTTTTATAGAATGGTTCATCGTAGTGTATGTACTCAGTGTGAGCGTGGGGAGGTGGGAGGGAGGGTCTGGCCGCGATTAATAAATAGGTTATGAAGACGATACAACTGTCCTGGTTCGTGAAGGGATGTCAATGAGAGTTTCGGAAGATGTTGTGCAATTGTTTGGACGTGCCACAGGAATGTAGGTAAACAGTGAGAAGTCCATGGTCATGGGGTTGGGTACTTGGGTGGGGGGGTGTTAGATGTAATGTTGTAAAAAAACGAGCGGTGTCTTTAATGATTTGTGGTATTATCTATCAGGATGACATAGATGCGGCGCGTGAGGAAAACTCAGATAGGTTGTTGGAAAGGATCGTGGGGCGTTGTTTACCTGGAGTTTACCTGGAGAGAGCTCCGGGGGTCAACGCCCCCGCGGCCCGGTCTGTGACCAGGCCTCCTGGTGGATCAGCACCTGATCAACCAGGCTGTTGCTGCTGGCTGCACGCAAACCAACGTACGAGCCACAGCCCGGCTGATCAGGAACTGACTTTAGGTGCTTGTCCAGTGCCAGCTTGAAGACTGCCAGGGGTCTGTTGGTAATCCCCCTTATGTGTGCTGGGAGGCAGTTGAACAGTCTCGGGCCCCTGACACTTATTGTATGGTCTCTTAACGTGCTAGTGACACCCCTGCTTTTCATTGGGGGGATGGTGCATCGTCTGCCAAGTCTTTTGCTTTCGTAGTGAGTGATTTTCGTGTGCAAGTTCGGTACTAGACCCTCTAGGATTTTCCTGGTGTATATAATCATGTATCTCTCCCTCCTGCGTTCCAGGGAATACAGGTTTAGGAACCTCAAGCACTCCCAGTAATTGAGGTGTTTTATCTCTGTTATGCGCGCCGTGAAAGTTCTCTGTACATTTTCTAGGTCGGCAATTTCACCTGCCTTGAAAGGTGCTGTTAGTGTGCAGCAATATTCCAGCCTAGATAGAACAAGAGACCTGAAGAGTGTCATCATGGGCTTGGCCTCCCTAGTTTTGAAGGTTCTCATTATCCATCCTGTCATTTTTCTAGCAGATGTGATTGATACAATGTTATGGTCCTTGAAGGTGAGATCCTCCGACATAATCACTCCCAGGTCTTTGACGTTGGTGTTTCGCTCTATTTTGTGGCCAGAATTTGTTTTGTACTCTGATGAAGATTTAATTTCCTCATGTTTACCATATCTGAGTAATTGAAATTTCTCATCGTTGAACTTCATATTGTTTTCTGCAGCCCACTGAAAGATTTGGTTGATGTCCGCCTGGAGCCTTGCAGTGTCTGCAATGGAAGACACTGTCATGCAGATTCGGGTGTCATCTGCAAAGGAAGACACGGTGCTGTGGCTGACATCCTTGTCTATGTCGGATATGAGGATGAGGAACAAGGTGGGAGCGAGTACTGTGCCTTGTGGAACAGAGCTTTTCACCGTAGCTGCCTCGGACTTTACTCTGTTGACTACTACTCTCTGTGTTCTGTTAGTGAGGAAATTATAGATCCATCGACCGACTTTTCCTGTTATTCCTTTAGCACACATTTTGTGCGCTATTACGCCATGGTCACACTTGTCGAAGGCTTTTGCAAAGTCTGTATATATTACATCTGCATTCTTTTTGTCTTCTAGTGCATTTAGGACCTTCTCGTAGTGATCGAATAGTTGAGACAGACAGGAGCGACCTGTTCTAAACCCATGTTGCCCTGGGTTGTGTAACTGATGGGTTTCTAGATGGGTGGTGATCTTGCTTCTTAGGACCCTTTCAAAGATTTTTATGATATGGGATGTTAGTGCTATTGGTCTGTAGTTCTTTGCTGTTGCTTTACTGCCCCCTTTGTGGAGTGGGGCTAGGTCTGTTGTTTTTAGTAACTGTGGGACGACCCCCGTGTCCATGCTCCCTCTCCATAGGATGGAAAAGGCTCGTGATAGGGGCTTCTTGCAGTTCTTGATGAACACAGAGTTCCATGAGTCTGGTCCTGGGGCAGTGTGCATGGGCATGTCATTTATCGCCTGTTCGAAGTCATTTGGCGTCAGGATAACATCGGATAGGCTTGTGTTAATCAAATTTTGTGGCTCTCTCATAAAAAATTAATTTTGATCTTCGACTCTCAGTCTGGTTAGCGGATTGCTAAAAACTGTGTCATATTGAGGCTTGAGTAGCTCACTCATTTCGTTGCTGTCATCTGTGTAGGACCCATCTTGTTTAAGTAGGGGCCCAATACTGGACGTTGTTCTCGATTTTGATTTGGCATAGGAGAAGAAATACTTTGGGTTTCTTTCGATTTCATTTATGGCTTTTAGTTCTTCCCGCGATTCCTGACTCCTAAAGGATTCTTTTAGCTTAAGTTCGATGCTTGCTATTTCTCTGACCAGTGTCTCCCTACGCATTTCAGATATATTGACCTCTTTTAGCCGCTCTGTTATTCTTTTCCGTCGCCTGTAAAGGGAGCGCCCGTCTCTTTCTATTTTACATCTACTTCTCCTTTTTCTTAGAGGAATAAGCCTTGTGCATACATCGAGTGCCACCGAGTTAATCTGTTCTAGGCATAAGTTGGGGTCTGTGTTGCTTAGTATATCTTCCCAGCTTAAATCGGTTAGGACTTGGTTTAGTTGGTCCCACTTTATGTTTTTGTTATTGAAGTTGAATTTGGTGAATGCTCCCTCGTGACTAGTCTCATTTTGTCGGTCTGGGGCTCCAAGCATACATGTCTGAACCTCAATTATGTTGTGATCTGAGTATATTGTTTTTGATATGTTGACATTTCTTATCAGATCATCATTGTTAGTGAAGATGAGGTCTAGTGTATTCTCCAGTCTAGTAGGCTCTATTATTTGCTGGTTTAAATTGAATTATGTGCAGAGATTTAAAAGCTCGTGTGAGTGTGAGTTTTCATCAGAGCTGCCTCATGGTGTTATTACTGCAACAATATTATTTGCTATATTCCTCCATTTTAGGTGCCTTAAGTTGAAATCCCCCAGGAGCAAGATGCTGGGTGCAGGAGCTGAAAGATTTTCCAGACAGTGGTCAATTTTTAACAGCTGTTCCTGGAATTGCTGGGATGTTGCATCCGGGGGCTTGTAGACTACCACAATGACTAGGTTTTGGTTCTAGACCTTTACTGCTAAAACTTCCACTACATCATTTGAGGCATTAAGCAGTTCTGTGCAAACAAGTGACTCTGCAATGTATAGGCCAACCCCCCCCCCCCTTTTGCCTGTTCACTCTGTCACATCTGTATAGGTTGTAACCTGGGATCCATATTTCGTTGTCCAAGTGATCCTTTATGTGGGTCTCAGTGAAAGCCGCGAACATTGCCTTTGCCTCTGCAAGCAGTCCACGGATGAAAGGTATTTTGTTGTTTGTTGCTGGCTTTAGACCCTGTATATTTGCAAAGAAGAATGTTATCGGACTGGTGGTATTGTTGGTACTGGGGGGGGATTTTTTTCCGGCATTAGTATCTGTATCTGTTGGTTTGGAGTGGAGGCCATCAACTGTGGTTCCACTCCAGGAATGACTGGATTTGGTGTACGATTTCTGCCATTTCCTGCCAGTTTTTTTTTCCTTCCTGGCACTAAAAAACCTCTCCCTCTTGAGTGGCTGTGGCTACCCAGGTTTTCCCATGGCCTGGATGTTTTGTATCTTTTTGTCCCCTTTAGATGGTATGCCTGGCAATTTAAGTTATAGCACAGTCTTTCCTGTACTGAAGAGGTACACAGTTCAGGGTGAAAAAGCTTACAGGAAGGGAGTTTGCATTTTCCTGTTGTCATATGTGCATGACATTTTCTAGGGTGGTCATAGTTGCACGTCCCATCTGTTTTTCCAGATTTCCCATGCCAGCAGATACCAAGTGCATAGTATGTGCACAGGCTTGGTTTCCGCTTGCCTTGGGTTTCTGTGACTGTATTCCCTGTTGGTGCATGTTTCCCTGTCTTACTTCTATCCTCCCTAGCACCAACAATGGAGCTCCCACCAGTTGTTTTTGGTAATATATCCTCACTATTGCTATTGGAGTCCTCTTGTTTGCTATTTCCTGCGGTATTTCTAGTTTGCAATATTGGTTTTATCTTATCTTTGACTACACTTGTTTCTCTACTATGGCTCCTGTCCCCTATGAGGTCACTTATATGTATTCCTTCCTGCGTATAATTCCCGACTACCTGGACAAAATCTCCAGCTTCACCATTACTGTCTCCCAGGACAGCATCTCCAGCTTCACCAGATAGGAGTAGAGAGGGAATATATATGTATATTAACAATAGTTTCATTGCCGGCTACTCGTTAAGGTAGGGTCAGTCTAGCTCCCGATATTCCCTCCTTTTCTCCTCCAACCCTTAAATTGATAGTTTGTCTACCGGCTACTAGTTAAGGTAGGGTAAGTCAAGCTCCCGTTTTTCCCGCCTTTTCTCCCCCTCCCTGAAAGTGATAGTTTGACTGCCGGCTGCTTGTTAAGGTAGGGTCAGTCTAGCTCCCGCTATCCCTTCCCCTCCCTCTTCAACCCCCCAGAAAGGTGACGTGTGGGGCTCTGGTTAAACAGTAAATCACTAGACTCACAGCTCCCAACTCTACTGTAAGTACATGCCTGCCTTGTATTCTAGTGGATTTATTGGTTGAAAGCTTCACTTTTGATCAATAATAAACTTAGTCTTTTCAACCTTGCTCTATGTTGATTGTTGTAATAATCACCACATCTTTCAAGTATCAGACTTACCATGGAGAGTGATTATTTAAGCAGTGGGTAACCTGTCTATCTTTCCAGCTTGGATGTCAGAGAGGGTCACCTGGCAATCAACGAGTAGAACATGAGAAGGACTAACGTCCAGAGACTTCTCCAGGTTGTACTGAAGTACCTGTGCACCTGTATGAAATTGCAGGACGTAACTCCACAGCATTGCAGCGGTAAAGAACCTGCTTTCCTGTCTTCAGGATAGAATACTCACTGGTATACTGTGAAGAACTAGCCAGTGGTGGTCACCAACACCTGCGACCCCCCCCCCCATCATCAGCAACTGCTACGATTTCAACAACAGTGTCACCAACACCAGACACCCACGTTTTATATACATTTAAATTAGCGTTGAATTCAGTTATCATTTATATTTTTCATTTTTCATTTTCTTTAAAAATAGGATAAATATTTCATATTTAAGTGTTTTACATTTTATATTTTCTATATAATAAAGTGTTTATGTTTGTCTGTTATTATTTCTTTTTCTATTCACTAATTTTCCTGAGGAGGAGCCAGCCTGAGTAATACTGACTGAAGTTGTTACAGGGCTGAGTAAGCCTTCACACGCGTCTAGGTGTTTTAAGACCTCAGCATCTAACTCTTGTGCAACGAGCAATAGTCATAAATGTTTTATTGTATAGCAAAGTTTGGCATGTCGCGGCTGTGTTCCCAATTACAGGGACGGCGATTGCGAGGATCTTGAGAGGGGTGTTTAAATTTTTGAGGGGTTCACATTGAGATTGGTTAATTAAGGAGAGAGGTTGTAATGTTACCTGTGTGTCAGGGTGGGTTGGGGTTGATGGACCTAAGAAGGAGGGCTAAAAGTGTATTTCTTAAATGGGAGGTTTCGCATGAGGGCGTGAGGGCGGGGCAGTTGGATTAGGTATATGATAGGTTGATTAAGTTGTATGGAGGTGTGGAGTTGAGGGAATGTGAAGTCGTATTGTGGGCCTTGTTGTTGGTTAGAGAACTGAGAAATATTCGAAAAGGGGTTTTATGTAGGTTGCTGGCAGGTAGGTGCGTCGTCCCAGTTGAGGATTTGTTCCCCATGTATACGTGGAAGAGCATTTGGTATAGATTTAGCAAGCTGAAGTTAAATCCTAGGGCACATCAGATGATGTATCGGTTTCTGCATGGTATCCTTCTGTCAAGAGAGATACTAAGAACCAGAAGGGTAGTAGAGGGAGGGGGGTGTGGAATATGTGGAAGGGATGAGACTGCGTTCCATGTAGTTTATTTTTGTGAAGGGTTAGAGGAGGTCAGATGCTGGTTAAGTAGGTTGGTACAGAGGGTGGGAGGTCGTGGGGTGTCGGTTCTGAGTGATTTAAGTCTAGATATGGGTGGGTTAGACGAGGGTGTCATAAGAGCTTTAGATTATATCATGGTAGATTATATATATATATCGTGGGTGATGGGGAGAGGGGATAGTGAAGAACGAAGGAAGGTTCTTGCGATAACGTTCTATTGTACGATGTGTTGTAACAGAGAATTGTATGGGAGGAGGTGGGATCAGGCTTTCTCAGAGGGGTATAGAATGCTAACGTTAGGAATTCTCGTGAATCTGTGAATGATAATGAGTGAGTGAAGGGGTTTTTATAGGTTGAGAGAGAGTCAGGGGGTCACAGCGGGCTCGCCTCCTGGGGGGCGTGAGAGTGTTGTGAATATGGTATGGACTGGTTTCCTGGTTTTCATTGCAGCATTATTGCATCAACCTTGTGGTGATCATGCCACGTGTGGATGTGGAGCTTGAGGACTCGTTATGATCTATATAACATATTTCATGAATGTAGGTGTAATCTCGAAGGTTTTTTTTTTATGTATTTTTGGATATGTATCAGTCTTGTGTGACACGATTCTTAAGTAATATGTTCTTTGCGATATGAAGTGTTTTTAGTTTGTATTTATGTTATTTGCTGGGTTTTTGTATGTTGAGATATACTTATACACTGTTTTGTTTTGTGCATACAGTGCATCTGATTAATGTGATTTTGTGTGTATAACCTTCTCTATTGTATTGAGCCTTTGTCATAGGTCAGGCTTTATGTAAAACTATATATGTATGGTTTTGATTCATTTAAAGTTTATATAATTTAGGTCAGTACCCTGATACCGGTTTGTTTTCATTGCTATGTTCTTGATGTAAGTTTTTGCTGTATGGTATACAGACATATCTAGCCAGTTTATAGACGCAGTCCTTTTGTGTCTGAGATTTTTGTATACGGGTTTATTGTAACAGTAATGAGCCTTCGGTTTTGAGATCTAAGCTGTTTTCTTTTTATGTTTATTTGTATTTTGGTATATGTAAAGCTGAATTGGTTTTAAATAAAATATAAAAAAAGTTAGGGATAAGTATGTACATGTTTTAGTAAGATTACGATGTTAGGTTTTGGTTTATTGATTAAGGCAAAGGATGTGATTAGTTGATACAATTTCTTGTATATATTCTTTTCTATTGTGTTGAGCCTTTGTCATGTCATGTTATATGTAAAATTTATATATATATAAGGTTTTGAGTCATTGAATGTTTATACATTTCAGTTCATGATCTTGTTACTGTGTTTGTTTGTAGCTATGTTCTTGCCGTAAGTTATTGTTGTATGTTATACAGCTATATCTTGCGAGTATATAGGTGCAATCCCTTTGTGTCAGTTAATTTATGTCGGGTTTATTTTGTCCGTGTACGTATTAGCATTATTATTAAAGATTCGCCGGTATTCTGCCGGCCCGGGCCTTTTCCAAGTGGTGGCCCGGCCTTGGCTCCCAGTCTTGGGAGTGTCTGAGACCTAAGTCTCCCATGGAAGGAGGCAAAAATACCCTCTCATCTTCGGGACCAACTGTCCCCAGACCTAGCCACAAGCTAGGCCTCTTTGGTGTGCCATCCCTGCCCCAAGGGGGCTAATGGGAATGACAGTCTTGTGAGCTGTAAGCTCGGGCTTAGGCACCTACCCTACCCTAAAAGAGTTAGGTATGGTGTCGATCACAGTGTACGTACCATCAGCATTGAGATCCATACTGTTTCCTTTTTATTTTTTATTTATTAAAGAGTTTTATGTTACCCTGTATTGGTTTTAAATAAAAAAAAAATCTTACATCTTCTTTTAAATTCATAGAATAATATTATACTCCATAATTTCATAATTATACATTCAGGAAGCACCAATAGTTTGATCGAACAAGCTTTCATTCTTTAGTACTTATTGATAAATGTTAATGGCCAAAGACGTTATGAAGAAAATAACAGTATGTGGGAACCCTACTAACTCATCACATTCCTTCCCAATATACATTCCTTAACAATATACATTTCTTACCCATATACCTTCCTTACTCTTATAAATTCCTTACAAATATACATTCCTTATCAATATTCATTCCTTGCCAATATACATTCCTTACCAATATACATTACTTTCCAATATACATTCCTTCCACATTCTTATGAATTCATTCACATCCGTACATGTTTTCATTAGAAAATAAGTACGAGAATAAAATTCATAAATTTTTACTTTTTTATGTATTTAAATAGTTGTAACAATTCATTTAAAATAAAAATTCATTATATTTTCATCTTAATTCTTTAAATTAAAAAAATACTTACTATTAGTGTAACAACATTTGCAGGATCCAGATGAACAGCTTCCAATAGTAATTTTTCCAGCCTGGCAGCTACTTCTACACCCACCAGTGTAGTTCTTATATTTGCAATCTGAGTCATGTAGTCCACAAACTGTAAATGAGATATTAATAGAGTTATATTTACATAAAAAAAAACGTGAATTTCTTAACATGTATCCACTCAAGCATTTCCACTAAAGATACTCTTAGACACTTTACACTAGCATCATAGCTAATCTGGAGTAAGGTCATATGTGGGGAGAACCTTGAGTTTTCCCTGAGGTACGTTTATTCTCCTCTCAGAAGATGAGGGCCTGCGCTGACGAGCAGGGGAGGAGACGCCATTGTTTATGAATGTCATACAAACACGTTAGTGTAATATGCATAAATTTTCGTCACTCTAGGGGTTATATTGGGCTTAAAACCTCTCGCATAGGAGTCGAAATTGTTGGATTTGCAGTCCTGCATAACGTGAGCATTAAGCAGATCGACAGGACAGCTTCAGAGCCCCAGCTAAGTTGTCTATTTATGTTGAAATTCGTGCAGTATTTTCTTCATAAATTTAGGCAGTGGGTTGGTATGATACACCATAATCTAAAGACTAATTGGTGAGTCTTATGATTATAAATTCTCCTTCTGTTACCTAAATGTGTATATGTAATAATTTATTAATTTTAACATACAGTCCACAAGTTTATATTAATGTTTTTACCAGAATTCCTGGTGATGTATATCTCATTTGAAATTAATATAGGTCCAGAGTGACTTGTGGAGAGATAGATTATGGTAGGTATAGAAGGGGCACATTTTTTGCAACCTAGGTGTCCTAAAATTCCTACTTGTCTCTGTAACCTTGATAAAGAATAATTATCTTTGTTGCCATTTACTGTTATGTATCTCATGAGTTACATCCAGGTAAATTTAATTTCCCACAATAGTTGCCCATTGGTCCTTGATCGAACTGGATGTAATTAGTGAAGTCATTAATTAGTGAATTAATTACTTAATAATTATATGTGAAATGACAGATGGAGGTGTATGTTAGGCCCACAAATTTACTTAATGTGTAGTGGATTATAATTATTACAATACTGAATTTGCTAAGCCAAAGGCTGGCTAAGATTTATATTAATGGGTATTTAAAATTTACATTATAATATCCTTACATGTGTAATTGCTAAGCTCAAGTGTAGCAAGAATTCATATTAATCAATTTAAAATTTATATTATAATTTCCTTACATGTAATTGCTAAGTTCAAGTGTAGCTAGAATTTATATTAATTCATTTAAAATTTATATTATAATTTTCTTACATGTGTAACTACTAAGCTCAAGTGTAGCTAACACTATATCAATGTATATTTAAAGTTTTTATTATAATTTCACTGCATGTAATTGCTAAGCTCAAGTCACTAGGATTTATTCAAGGTAAGTTGTAATTTACCTTTATAAAATGTATAATTAAGTACATAATCAGTGGTATTAATTAAGTTGAATTTAGTTAATACAATGCATCATGGGTGTAAATGAGGAAATTTATGTAGATGAGAAACGCATGGAATTTAGAGCAAAAAAAAAAAAAATCATCATTGCAGGCTAGAAGGGTCATGTAACAAAGGCATACAATAGATGTTTGGGATTTATGAATCAAGAAACTGTCAATACTGATGATTTAAAATTGTATTTAGATGCTTTAGGGAATAGATATGATTCATACAAATTATATTATAAAAAAATATGAAGGAGATTTGTTAGTAAATTGTATAGATAAGACAGAAATAAATTTTATGATTAGCCAGTATTATGAATTAGAAGAAAAGATTCATTCCTGTAAAAGCCAGGCTTTGAATAAATTAAAAGGTGTAAACCAGGCAGTTAATCAATCTATTTCAACAAATAAGATGTCTTTGCCAAAACTCCCAGAATTATGTTTACCTGTATTAATCCTGGAGAAAATTGGGAGGAGTTTTGGTCTATTTTTAAAGCAGCTGTACATGATAGGAGTGACCTATCATGTGTTACTAAATTATTTTACCTCAAAGGACAGATAAGAGGAGATTCACACATACTCATACAAGCCTTTCCCAATGTAGATGACTCTTACAATAATGCAGTTGACTTGTTGAAGGTCACTTATGGTAATATAGAACAAAGTAGGTTGGATCTAGTGAATATTATTGTTAATTTAAAATCTCCAGATCACACTTACAAAGGTTTACAGCAGTTTAGAGTTAAACTGGAGAGCACTCTCAAAACTTTAAGTAATAAATATAATCTGAAGGAATCAGACTGGTTATTGAGTGCCATTGTACAGAATAAATTAAGCTGTAAAACACTTGAATGAATCTCAAACAAGTATCACAAAGGTTATTTTGGTCTGGAGGAAGTAAGACTAGGTCTACAAGAATTAATTGTTCAGTTGCAGACCAGCCAACCAACTCATTTTAAAGATGCAACACATAATAACTCTGAAGTATCTGTCAAGTTTCAAAAGAGTAAAAATTATCCAAATGTTAATAATCAAAGTTCATTTCCTAAAAAGAGTTGCATAGGTATATATCAAGTAGGAGGAATCACAAATAATGATTCTTTAAAAAGTAAGAACAATAAGTACCCTCCTAAGAGTAGCCCAGTTAATAAGAAACCAGTCAAAGAAAAGAGAGATTGTCTCTTCTGCAAGTGTACTCATTTTTATAAGAATTGCAATGCATACTATTCATGGAATGATAAAGTTGAGAGATTGGAGGAACTTGACAGATGTATCAGATGTCTAGGTAATCACAATGTAAAGGATTGCCATGCCAAATTAAACAACTGTTATCAATGTCACAAAGGAAGACACCATATAGTCATATGTAAGGGTCTACATGATAATGTTGAAAATAATGATAATGTTGACAATCCTGACACAACAGTGGCTAATGTAAAAATTGCTGCTAATATTAATAATGATGGTTTTGCTGAAGTAGCCTTACCTGTGTTACAGGTAAAAATTGATGATAAAAGGCATAAATCAAAAAATGTAACTACATTATTAGACCAGTGATCCCAGCGTACTTTCATAAAACGTAAATGTCTTGATGGTATGAAAATACAGATGGGAGATCCTACAACTCTAAAATTATCTGATTTTCTCTCAGATAAAAGGGCTCAATTTTATGACACTGTTTATGTAACTGTCAGGTTGGGCAATGAGAAAAAAACGTGCTAATGCATTAATTGTAGATAGATTCCCAGATAAAATATCTACAATAGGGCTTAGTAAAGCTACAGAAAGACTTTCACATAATGCAAATTTAGCACCTTCTGGGGCAAATGACAATTCTGTAAGCCCAATAAATATTTTGATAGGTAGTGACTATTATGCCTCCTTTGTAAAGGGTATGGTAAAGAAATGTGGTGTCACCCTTTTAAAGACTGTAGGAGGCCATATAATGTATGGTAGGATTCCTTGTAATAATAATGCATGACTAGAGGAAACTATAAATACTATAACTGTGTGTCTTACTCATGAAATCGTACCCCAATATAATTCTTCCACAGAGGATGGTATTGAGCAAGTACATAAATTGTGGGAATTGGGCAGTGTTTGAATAAATGTAAATGAAGAAAGTCCAGACGATTCTTTACTCAGGAACAGTACCTGAGAGATGTAAAATTTGAATCTGGACAATACTGGGTACGACTTCCATGGAGACTGAACAATCCAGAATTTATCACTAATTACAGAATGCCATATTGACAATTAATGGTTCAGCTCCGCAAACTGAGTAAGACACCAGAATTGTTGACTGCCTGTAATGATATAATTACAGAACAATTAATTAATAAATTTATAGAAGCGGTACCTCCTGAGCAAGCCAAAATGTATGGTCACTATTTGCCACATCACAGAGTGAACAAGGATTCTAAGACCACTCCTCTGAGGATTGTGTTTAATTGTAGTGCCAGGAGTAACAAAAATGTACCTAGTTTAAATGACTGTTTGATGACAGGTCACTGACGGAAAATTAGGAGATATCTTATTAAATTTCAGGGTGAAGAATTATGCCTTGATGGCTTACATAAGTAAAGCTTTCCTAAGAGTGGGTTTACAAGAGGCTGACCAGGATTGTACCTACTTCTTATGGCCTGAGAATCCTAGTGACCCATTTAGCCCTCTGAAAACCTTTCTCTTTAGGAGCATATTATTTGGTGTTACATCCAGTCCATTCCTACTTCAAGCGACGATAAATGCACACCTTAAACGTACGGGAAGTCTATTGAGTAAAGTAATGAGCAAACAATCTTATGTTGACAATTTCCTGGGTGTGACGTCAACTGAAGAGGAACTGTTAATGATTTATGGAGAGGCTAATAAAATAATGCAAAGTGCAAATATGCCTTTGAGGGAATGGAATAGTAATTCGTCCAAATTAAAGGAGAAAATGAGTGAAGATTACCCTGGAGATAAAGTACCAAAATGTAGTAATGTATTGGGATTAACTTGGGATACTGAGAGAGATTTGTTAAAGTTAAAACCTAATAATTACAGTATGCCCATTAAATTAACTAAGAGAGTTTTGCTTGCTGTAGTTTCCAAATGTTTTGATCCACTAGGTTTAGTGTCACCCCTTACTTTAAGAGGCAAATTATTAATATAAGAAGCATGGAAGCTTAAATGTGCATGGGATGAAACTCTACCTGAGGAATTCAATAACAGGTGGGATGAATTAAATGGTGATTATGAAAAAAATCCAATGTTGGAGTTCGCACGCCAGGTGGCCAATCCAGATGGGAAAAATATTCTCCACATTTTTTGTGATGCTTCAAAATTCGTGTATGGAGCAGTTGCTTACCGTCAATGGGTAATCTTCACTCATTTGAAATAGGAATTACATTAGCCATCTTCCACATATCAGACACTACACCTATTTGAAGAGATAAATTAAAAATATAAGTTAAAGGTTCACAGAGTTCCATTTTGCATTCCTTAATAACCCCTGAAAAAAACTCATCAGGGCCCGGTGATTTATTTTGTTTCAGTCGGTGTATTTGTTTGCTAACAATTTCGCTAGTGACTGCGATATTACTTAATTTTCTTATTCTGGCAAACTATAAAAAATAATTACTGAGATATTATTAGCGTTTTCCTGTGTGAAAACCGAGAAAAAAAGTAATTATTAAAAATCGAACACATTTCATTCTCCTTGTCGGTAAGACGCCCAGTGTTTTTTTTAAGGGGACCTATCTTTTCTCTGTCTTTTGTTCTATAAATCTGGACGAAGCCCTTTGGATTAGTTTCCGAATCTCTAAACTCTTGAACAGTGATTAACGACATACTGTCTCAAAATTTCCCGTCTCATTATAAGAACCCAACTCTATGCTTATTCATCACATTCCTTATCAATATATATTCCTTCCACATCCTTATGAATTCATTCACATCAGCATACATTTTCGTTGGTAAATAAATGCCAGAAAAAATACGTAAGTTTGAATTTTCGCTTATGGAATTTAATAGCAGTCATTATTTGACTAACAAAATTTTTCACTATATATCAAATAATGTCTTATAATTAACAAAATACTTACCATCAGTGTAACAACAGTTGCAGGTTCCAGATGAACAGCTTCCTATAGTAAGTTCACCAGTCTGGCAGCTACTTCTGCATACTCCAGCGTAGCCTTGTTCCGTGCAGTCTGAGTCATGTAGTCCACAAACTGCTAATGATATATTAATCGTTACTATTTATTCAATAATTTGTTGAAACATGGATTTTATAGAAGATATCTGCCTATGCATTTCCATTGGAGGTACTCCTAGGCATTTTCATATCTGCCAGAAATGAGCAAAAATGATTCCTGTAGAGGTTTTGTTATTTGCCAATGTGCTGACAATTTCCGTCCATCAGAACTTAAACAATATTAGTGTTATTAAGATCACGGAAGCAGATTTTATCCACGTATTCAAGCCTAACATAGTTTTGTCAAATAACGATTCGTGTTTAGGCAAGGGTTGCTATTACGATTCAGAGGTAACTTTCCCTCTTATAATCGTAATAAGACTTAAATGTAATGAATATTCTTAATCTTCTTTCTATCTTTTATATAAGATAATCAGGATATCAAAAAATAATTAAATATACATTATTTTAATATATATTTCTTAAATTCTTCGAACATGTAAGTTTTTAGGAATGTATATTAAATGGAGAGTTAGAGGTATCGGGAAGATGGAAGGAATATTTTACGGAATTGTTGAATGTTGATGAAGATTGGGAAGCTGTGATTTCCTGTATAGGGAAAGGAGGAATAACGTCTTGTAGGAGTGAGGAAGAGCCAGTTGTGAGTGTGGAAGAAGTTCGTGTGGTAGTGGGTAGAATAAAAGGGGTTTAACGCGGCTGGGATTGATTGGAGGAAATGTTAAAAGCAGTTGTGGATGTAGTTTTGGAGTGGTTGGTGCTATTATTTAATAAATGTATGGAAAAGAGTAAGGTGCCTAGGGATTTACAGAGAGCGTGTATAGTTCCCCTGTATAAAGGCAAAGGGGACAAAAGAGAGTGCAAAAATTATAGGGGGATAAGTCTGTTGAGTATACCTGGTAAAGTGTATGGTAGAGTTATTATTGAAAGAATTAACCCTTAAACTGCCCACATGTAGATACACGTGCACGTGCGCAGCACTCCGAACGTATATCAACGTTTTTATTTTTCATTTCTTCAGATTTGGCGCAATAAGCTTTAGTCGCCTAGATATGAGAGAATGGGTCCGCACTCTCAGTGTGTGCAGTATGAAAAAAATCAGTGATCCCGGGGTACCGCATGGAAGGACCAGTTAATTTCTGCTCCATCTTGGGTCAACATCATGGCAAACCCTCGTGAGTCACTCACAGTTCGTCGTATTAACACTCTACTGTTCTTGGAGAGTGAAACAGAAATCGAGTTTAGTGGATCTGACAGTGATATGTCCACTGATGATCAAAGAATTAGTGAAAATATTGATGACAACCCAGATAACCCTCAGCCTGTTACCTCTGGGGTGACTACCAGCGTGGTCAGTGTGGCCATATCAGACCCTCAGCCCAGCACTTCTGAGGTGGCCAGTGTGGCCACAACAGACCCTCAGCCCAGCACCTCTGGGGTTAACATAAGAACATAAGAAAGGAGGAACACTGCAGCAGGCCTGTTGGCCCATACTAGGCAGGTCCTTTACAATTCATCCCACTAACAAAACATATGACCAACCCAATTTTCAATGCTACCCAAGAAATAAGCTCTGATGTGCAAGTCCCACTCAAATCCAACCCCTCCCACTCATGTACTTATCCAACCTAAATTTGAAACTACCCAAAGTCCTAGCCTCAATAACCCAACTAGGTAGACTGCTCCACTCATCAACTACCCTATTTCCAAACCAATACTTTCCTGTGTCCTTTCTAAATCTAAACTTATCTAATTTAAATCCATTACTGCGGGTTCTCTCTTGGAGAGATATCATCAAGACCTTATTAATATCCCCTTTATTAATACCTATCTTCCACTTATTCACTTCGATCAGGTCTCCCCTCATTCTTCGTCTAACAAGTGAATGTAACTTAAGAGTCTTCAATCTTTCTTCATAAGGAAGATTTCTAATGCTATGTATTAATTTAGCCATCCTACGCTGAATGTTTTCTAACGAATTTATTTCCATTCTGTAATATGGAGACCAGAACTGAGCTGCATAATCTAGGTGAGGCCTTACTAATGATGTATAAAGCTGCAGTATGACCTCAGGACTTCTGTTGCTTACACTTCTTGATATAAATCCCAGTAATCTATTTACCTTATTACGTACGCTTAGGCATTGCTGTCTTGGCTTAAGGTTTCTGCTCACCATAACCCCCAAGTCCTTTTCGCAATCTGTATGGCTAAGTTCTACATCATTTAACTTATAAGCGCTAGGGTTATGGACACTCCCGAGCTTCAGAACCTTGCATTTATCTACACTGAACTGCATCTGCCACTTTTCTGACCAAGAATATAGTTTGTTTAAATCCTCCTGAAGTTCCCTAACATCTACGTTTGAATCAATTATCCTACCTATCTTTGTGTCATCGGCGAATTTGCTCATATCACTAGTAATTCCCTCATCAAGGTCATTGATATATATTATAAACAACAGCGGGCCCAAGACTGATCCCTGTGGAACGCCACTTGTTACAGATCCCCACTCGGATTTAACCCCATTTTTGGACACTCTCTGCTTCCTGTCTGTGAGCCATGACTCGATCCATGAGAGCACTTTTCCCCCAATGCCATGAGCTGCCACTTGTGTTACTACACAAGAGTCAACTCCGCAAGAGGAAATTATCATTTTCCAAGGGTTATGGTGCTGACGATAGTGAAAGTGATATAAATGACGATGATGAAATCGATTTTATGCCTATAGACGATTCCTCGAGTGAAACGTACTTTTAGGCGACGTCGTAATCTACGATCAGGCAGTGTGCCATATATAACCAGTGGAAAGGGTCTTGGGAGGTCACGATCCAAAACCCCAGCCACTGACAGTGATAGTGATCATGAAGGAGAAAATGCTGGGATGGAGGAAGAGGGAGATGGCATGGTGCCTGGACCTCTTGGCGCAGTGGGTGGGCAAACAAAGGACCGCCCGGCACCCTCTCAAACAATATGCTGCCTCCACTCCCGTCCCCCCTCCTGGTCCCCATGCCACTGGTCCACCCTGCACCATCTGATCGCGAATGGAACTGACAGTACACCATTCATGCCACATCCTTTTAGTTTTGATGCCAGTGGAAGTGACATCATGCCACACTGTCCCATCACAAATGAGTCTACGGAGTTAGACTATTTTCAACTATACTTTGATGAGCCGATAATAAACCTGATTGTTGCCCAAACCAACATGTACTACCAGTATACAGTGGACCACATAAATGTTGCAGAATCGTCACGTCTACGCAGGTCGAAAGATACAACTGTGGCTGAAATCTATTTATTCCTTGGGACTATCATGCGTATGCCACACACATATAAGAACAATATAGCAAACTACTGGTCCACAGACCACTTCATCTGTACTCCAGTCTTCCGTGACTGTTGCTGCGAATGTTGCACTTCGCAGATAGGAGCACGCCAAACCGAAATTACCTCCTATACAAAATCTGGGAATTGTTTATGTATCTGAAGCAAAAATTCAGTGCCTACTTTTATCCATTCAAGAACATTGTTGTTGATGAGTCCTTGAGACTGTTCAGGGGACGACTGTTATGCAAACAATATATACCAAGCAAGTGCAATCGCTTTGGTATAAAACTCTTCGTAATGTGTGGCTGTGAGACTGGTATTGTGTTGGAAGCCATTATCTACACAGGGAAAAAGGCACTCGACGATACAAGGCGCATGTTGGGCATTTCTGGTGTTCACAAGATGATGCAGCCATACCTTGGCAAGGGTCATACATTGTACACAGACAACTGGTATATATTCAATCGTCGCTCAACCTCTGGGACGAGCGGACGTGAGCTGAGCCTGCCCTCTCCTGTCAGCCGGTGACAACTTGGTTTTCAAAAAATGGCGCAGCAGGCAAGAAGAAGGGTAAACACTGTCGGCATAGAAGTGGTGCGTGGGGCTGTGCATGCCCACTCAGCACAAGTTTTATTACCTGCCAACAACAGGGACTGATACGGCATTGCCAACGGAGAGCTGAACAGGGCATATAGAATTTTTGTGAAATTTTGCAATGCAAGTGTATACGAAGACATAGTCACCAGATTCCAAGATCTTTGTGTACCAGTGAATCCTGCTGTGATGGTAAGGCTACATAATGTGTCCCGCCACTATATGTGGGTGAAGATCAGGAATGTACCCTTTGAGGATGATGAGGCAGACCTACGTGCCGCCTTGAAGAAGTTTGGGACTGTTCATATGGTGACATTGGGGAAGTGGAAGGAAGTATCATATGCTGGGATGCCTGAAGGAAGTTTTTCCTTGAAAATGACATTGAGGCATCCCATTCCTTCCTATGTTTACCTAGAAGACTTCAGGACTCAAGTAATGGTGACCTACACAGGGCAACGACGTACCTGTCGCTTATGCGGTGCCTATGATCACATTGCTGCATAGTGTGTTCAATGACAGGGTACACAGGCGGATGAGCAACATAAGGAGGCATCAGAGGACCTTGTGACGTTGAATTTGGCACAACCTGAGTCGATTTCCTCGAACAAGGCTTGGAGTGTGGAGGTCGAGGAGGCTGCCTTGAGGGAGGAAGTGTGTAACTCTTCCGAGAGAATCATGCGCTGCCGGGCAGGCACCGGAGACCAGAGATTTGGTGTCGCTTGGTGAGGACAGGGCCGTGAAGGATACCATTGATTCAGTCCCCAGGAGAGGTCACAGTTGAGGGGCTTGTGGGTGCCCTGGATACTGCTGGGGTTCCAGGTGGTGAGAGGGGGGGCAGGCATGTCAGAGACCCAGGTTGAGGCTGGGTTGCAAATTGGCACTGTGGTAGCGGAAGTGCATGAGGCTGGCTTCCGGGTGGAGGCGGGGAGAAAGGCTCTAGTGTCACGGAAGAGAGCGGCAGTGCCCTCGGATGTGAACGATGTGCTCACTCCAGCACAGTGTTCAGGCAAAAAGGTTTGGGCTGATGTGGTTGAGCATGGATCTGGGGGGTCCAGGGGCAAGGGGCATGTGAAAGCAGATCACAGAATGGTGATTGAAGATCAAGGGCGTATAAAGGGGAAGGGGGATGAAGGTGTTGTAGTACATAAAGGAAAACCTCCATTGGCAAATTCAAGAGTCTCTCTATGAATATTAATGGTCTGAGAAATTATAGGAAGCGTGTATGGTGTAGATGTAGTGTTTGTGCAAGAGCACAACCACAAGCTGGGTTGTATGTTGATGATTGAGGAGTATACTGTATATGCGGCACACTCAACGAGATTGAAAGGAGGAGTGGCTATTTTGGTGAGGGAGGCTAGCCCATTTACTGTACATCATTGTGAGGAGTGGGGGAGGGGTGGGTTATAAGAGTGGATGGGATGTGGGGAAGGGATAAGATGTCTTTTTTGTGTGTTTATGGTCCGGCGGAAGGGGACAGTCGAGTGAAGAATGAGTTCATACGTGAAGTGTTGGTGTATCACTTAAGGTCGCTTCCAGCATTAGCTGTGATAGGAGGGGACTAGAATTGCGTCATACAACGCAGGGATGTGGAACCTAGGGGAGCAGGATATTGTTCTGGCGTTCTGGGGGACCTGTTAACCGGGGTGGGGTTGGTAGATGTGGAGGGGGGGGCGGCGTGAGAGGTGGAGCACACCTTTCTGAGGCATGGGTATGCTGCACGGCTGGACAGGATATACGGGACAAGGAAAGCAGTGGTGTGGAGTGTAAGGGTTTTGGATGTGTTTTTTTTCTGATCATAGAGGTGTTTTGGTGGATTTGGAATGGGAGGGTCGGCTGAACAGGTATAAGAGTTATTAGAAATTGAATGTTCGCTTGCTTCAAGATGTTGAGGGGACGGTCCTATTTGCACAATGGTGGAATGGCTTATGGGAGGGGATGGAAGTCAATGGGGACATGTTGAGATGGTGGGATGTGATGGCGAAGATGAGGATTCGAGAGTTCTATGTAAGACAGGGACGGCACAAGAATCAGTTGGCTTATTGGCTTGTTAGATATCTTGAGGGGCAGTTAAGGGAGTATTATGAGAGAGGAAGGGGGGGATGGGAGCCCCAGTGGCTGACATAGAGGGAGTGAAGAAATGTCTAATGGAAGGGCAAAACAAGAGGTTTGATGTGGCAAGGGTTTTAGGGGGGTTGGAGGAGGTCATGTGGGGTGATAGACCATCGGCGCATGTCCTGCGAGGGCAGGGGCACCGGTGCGTTCCAATGGAAATGGTGGGTTTGAGGGTTCTTGAGGACATCGAGGAGTATAGGGAGGGACAAGATTTGGTGACAATGGAGGAGATGGGAGGGTATGTTGATGCTTGGCTTAGTGCATATATGAAGAGTGTGGGTGTGAGAGAGGGGGCTTTAAGAGAGATGGGGGGATGGGTGCAGTGTGTGCTGGACAGGGACGACAGGGAACTGTTACAGGGGCCTATTGTGGAGGAAGAGGTGTGGACGGCTTTAATGAGCATGAGCAGGGGTAAGGCGCCGGGGATAGATGGGCTGCCTGCGGAGTTTTGCATACAGCAATGGGGGGTATTAAAAGACTTTTTGGTGCAATTATTTAATATCATAAAAGAGAGGGGTGCGTTGGGACCGTTGCAGGCGACAGCGCTAGTAGTTTTGGTGCCAAAGGGTGAAAGTCAGTGCACGGTGAGAGATTACTGGATGATATCACTCATGTGCACAAACTACAAACTTTTTGCAAAAATTTTGGGAAATCGTATAAAGAAAGTCATTGGAAAGGTAATAGTAAGGGGTCAAAATGGAATTCCGGGGAGATCAATGTATGAGGGGCATGGGGTTATAACAAGGTTTATTGAGGGTTCACGAGAGGGGGAACGAGGAGTATTGGCGTTGGATTGGAGTACGGCATATGACAGTGTCGAGAGTGAGGCTCTGCGGAGAATCATGGAGTGGCAGGGGTTTGGGGAGGACATTGTAAATTGGGCGCGTACTTTATATCAGGTAGCCGGGATGTGTGTACAGATTAATGGGAGGGTGGGGTTGCATGTGAAAATGGGCAGGGGATTGAGGCAGGGATACCCATTGTCACAGATATTATTTGCATGTTGACAGAATCCGTTTTATAGGGCAGTGAAAAGGTGCATATGGAAGGGGGTAAGGGAGGGCATACAAGGTGGGAGTGCCGGTATCATAGGTTATGTTGATGACACAACTGTCCTAGTGAGTGGGAGGGAGGGATTGGAGAGTTTGGAGAGAGTTATAGATGTTTTTGGGATGGCAACAGGTATGGCAGTAAATGTGCATAAATCAAAGCTCATGAGATTGGGTGAATGAGATGGGCGGGAGGGCGGGGGTGAGGGGGTGAGGTGGTGTGTCGTGGACTGGGTGAAAATTTGTAGAGTTGTGTATATGGGTAATGTTCAGATGGCGAGGGAGGTTAATTCAAAGGGTGTGGTAGATAGAGTGTTGGGAAGATTGATAGGATTGTGACCGACACATCTTACGCTACACCAGAGGGTCATTGTGGTCAATGTGCTTTTGTACTGCAAAATATGGCATGTGGCAGCTTTGTACCCTTTGGTGTATGAGGCTGTCCAGAGATTGTTGAGCAGAGTTTTCCATTTTATCTGGGGTTCGGGATGCGATTGGTTGTAAAGGGAGGTGGTAACACTTCCGGTGGCCTGTGGAGGGCTGGGGTTAATTCACTTGGAAAGAAGGTTGAAGTGTGTATATGTGAAACATGGGTTTCTAAGGGTTCGGGGGGAGGGGAGTGGAGGGTTGGGGATGCTGCAGGGAGATATTCGGAGATGGTGGAAGGGACGGGATTTGAGAGATGGTGAGGAGTTGTTGTGTCTATTTATGATGGTCAGAGATCCGAGCAACATGCGGGTAGGGTCCATGGAGAGGAAGTTATGGCCTAGGGTGGCAGTGGCAACGGAAGGAGTGTACCCGATTTACGCATGGGAAGACATTTGGGGTCGACTAAAAGGGTTACGCATCCGGCCGCACTTGAGGGAGGTAATGTATAGATTTCTTCACGGAATTTTGCAGTCTGGGGTTGTATTACGAAATAGGCAAATAAGGGAGGGTGGGGAGTGTCAGGTTTGAGGGGTAGATGAATCAGTTTTTCATGTAGTTTATTTTTGCGAAAGCCTAGGGATTGTGCGGGAATGGTTAGGGAAAGTAATCTGGTATGTGGGGGGAAAAGGTTGTCGGTTTTGAGAGCGCTCAGTTTAGATGTAGGTGGGGTATGGGTAAAGGTTTAAAGAGCAGTGGCTTCCTTAGTGGTTGATTTCGTGTTTATATCATGGGCAATGAGAGACAAAGGGGCGGAGGAACGTAGGATGGCCATAGCAGCATCCTTTTATAGAACAAAGTGTCGCAACAGGGAAATATATGGTAGGAGGTGGGAGAGGGATTTCTCGGAGGGCTATAGGGACTTTCTTTTGAGGGATTTATCGTCTTTATAAGCGGTCAGGGGCATGAACGGGCTGGCTTTCCCCGGGGGGGGGGGGGTTGTGTGTGTAGCAGAGGTCGATTGTGTGTGTGTGTGGAATTGTGTGAGGAAAGGATATTGAGGTGAGTTTTGAGTTTGACACATTAAGAGGTTTGATAGGTTTTCTCCAATAGGATTAACGCCAATTGTTTGATAATCTACTGTTTTATTATACATATTGTATGTGATAATATTGATTTACGGTAATGACATTGTAATTTGGAGTTTTACTCTAATAATTGCATGTATTTGCTCCAACTTGTTTCTAGGTGCCTTGCACTGCATAGTGTTGATGCTGTGATCATGCACGGTGTCCAGAGATATGCTGTGATATGTTTGTATTAATGTCTGTACATTATTGTTCGTCACTGGTGATCTGCAATTTTCAGTTTTGTTTTGAGAGTAAAGAGTTTAATGTACGTCAGATAGTGTAAATAAAGTTGGGCAACAGTGGTGTTATAGGTTTTTGTGGTTAGGTGTGTGCTAGGCACAGTCTTAGTGTTACTTATGTCATTGTTATATTTTATTTGTATTGTACTGTTGTCAATAGCACTATGTTATGTCCATATAAGCTGTATAGAGCTTGAATGTCATAGATGATGCTCTGTTATTGTTTTTAACGTTTGGAATTGCATGTTTAAATGTGTAGAGGCTTACACGTGTTGGGTTTTTGAGACTAAGTTTATACCTATGGCTTTGTAGTAATTTTGTATGTCTTTGTGACTTTTCTATATCACTATTGTTGTGTGATACATATTGTTATGTAACTGAACCATTTGGACAATTACATAAATTAATGTTTTGATCATTTCTGTGTGACATTAGATTAGGTAACATCCATTGTTTGCAGTATGTTAGGTTGTAAATAGTGGAGTGGTTGGATATCCACGGGGGGGAGGGTAATATGTCTGTGTGTAATATGTTCAGTGCAATGAATTGCATGGTTTGTAGTCGATTACATCATCAATGTGGGAAGAAAATGGATGTCTCTGAGGGTACAGATTACGTACCATTTCGAGGATGTGTATATAAAAGTGTTGCTCATATTGTGTAATTCTGTTGGGTAGCTCCAACAGGTTTGGGTTAAGTGATAGGATGAGGGAACAGAAGGAGGGGGGGGGGTTGTACCCACACGGAGTTGTAAGTGTGGTGTGTAATGTTAGCTGTAGGTAGGATTGTGTTAATTTTATAGCCCTACATGAGTTTTATATATTATATTTTTGTAATGTCATGTTTAAAAAAAAAAAAAAAAAAAAAAAACTGGTGTATAAACCCTATGTTCGCTGATTTCCTACGTGTGAACAATACTGATATATGTGGAACAATGAGAAGAAGTAGAAAACACATGCCAGAGTTCACTGGAACAAGTCTAGTGGAATCGTTCATGCCAATGACATGATGGCACTGATGTAGCATGACAAACGGGACGTGACAATGCTGTCAACCGTCCACTCAAACGAGATGGAACAAACAAATTGAACAAGTTCAACAATAAAACTGTTCCAAAACCAGCTGCTGTCCTCGACTATACCAACAATATGCGACTAGTCGACAAGTTTTTTTTTTTTTATATTTTATTTAAAACCATACACAAACATGAGTCACAAGAAAATTCAAACAAATATATTACACTGAATGAAAATCCTGACATCTGATAATGAAACAATACCTATTACCATTACACTGTTAACATTAACATTATAACAACTATGACCAATACTATATCTGATGCTGAAGCTTAAACTGTCCTAAACTAGATACATGTGTATAAGTTAACAATAGTAAAAATTCAACCTAATTCTTCATCAAATTAAGCATTGTATCTCTTAATTATCTCGAAATTGATATATGTACAGTACAGTTATCCTTCATTTTTTTTCCTTCAAATTCCTTCTGCTCTGAACACAAGAAAGGAATATAGAATAAGAATGGACCTACATAAATTTAGAAACCTCATATGCAGACCTCTACAGTAATCACCACAGGTCTATAGATACATTCCTCTCTTTATGAGAATACGTTCAATTTTTTTCCAATAAATTGCTTGCCATAAAAACATTGAACCACCTTGTTATAATAAATAGTCTTGTAATGTCAAGAAACATTATTTTTTTTTTTTTTATTCGCCAGTATTCTCCCGGCCCGGGTCTTTTCCAAGTAGTGGTGACCCGGCCTTGGCTCCCTATCTGGGGAGTGTCTCGAGACTTAAGTCTCCCATGGGAGGAGGTACAAGTACCCCCTCATCTTTGGGACCAAGTGTCCCCAGGCCTAGCCACATTCCCCGCCCTCACAGGGCTCGTCGAGAGAAGCTAGGCCTCTGGTCTGCCATCTACCCCGCCTCAAAGGGGCTCGTGGGAATGGCAGCCTTATGAGCTGCAGATGGTAGCAAGCTCAATCAAGAAGCATTACACCATTATCATAAGTTATACCATCTACCTAAGCCTAGTATTCCTACTACAATATGATTATCGTAACAAACAATAAATTGACCAAAAAACCCACTAACTATTCTAAATCGTTGATGTACATATTTACAACGAATAAAAAACAATAAAAAGGAAATTACACTCTTCTCATTCTAAATATTTCTGACTGTCAGTTCTCCTACATGTGCTAAACTAAGGTCAATATTTCTGACTGTCAGTTCTCCTACATGTGCTAAACTAAGGTAAATATTTCTGACTGTCAGTTCTCCTACATGTGCTAAACAAAGGTAAATATTTCTGACTGTCAGTTCTCCTACATGTGCTAAACTAAGGTAAATATTTCTGACTGTCAGTTCTCCTACATGTGCTAAACAAAGGTAAATATTTCTGACTGTCAGTTCTCCTACATGTGCTAAACAAAGGTAAATATTTCTGACTGTCAGTTCTCCTACATGTGCTAAACAAAGGTAAATATTTCTGACTGTCAGTTCTCCTACATGTGCTAAACAAAGGTAAATATTTCTGACTGTCAGTTCTCCTACATGTGCTAAACAAAGGTAAATATTTCTGACTGTCAGTTCTCCAACATGTGCTAAACAAAGGTCAATATTTCTGACTGTCAGTTCTCCTACATGTGCTAAACAAAGGTAAATATTTCTGACTGTCAGTTCTCCAACATGTGCTAAACAAAGGTAAATATTTCTGACTGTCAGTTCTCCTACATGTGCTAAACAAAGGTAAATATTTCTGACTGTCAGTTCTCCTACATGTGCTAAACAAAGGTAAATATTTCTGACTGTCAGTTCTCCTACATGTGCTAAACAAAGGTAAATATTTCTGACTGTCAGTTCTCCTACATGTGCTAAACAAAGGTCAATATTTCTGACTGTCAGTTCTCCTACATGTGCTAAACAAAGGTCAATATTTCTGACTGTCAGTTCTCCTACATGTGCTAAACAAAGGTAAATATTTCTGACTGTCAGTTCTCCTACATGTGCTAAACAAAGGTCAATATTTCTGACTGTCAGTTCTCCTACATGTGCTAAACAAAGGTCAATATTTCTGACTGTCAGTTCTCCTACATGTGCTAAACTAAGGTAAATATTTCTGACTGTCAGTTCTCGTACATGTGCTAAACAAAGGTAAATATTTCTGACTGTCAGTTCTCCTACATGTGCTAAACAAAGGTAAATATTTCTGACTGTCAGTTCTCCTACATGTGCTAAACAAAGGAATTTTAATATAAAACATACTGACATATTTAACACATTCACATCCACCATCAATTATAATAATACCTCCATTCAACCAAGAATAATACATTCACCTGTATTAACTCCAAGAGTACAGAAAATTTTCCGTTAACAAATCTTAGCAATATTCATCATATTGCCTCCATCGATAAATACATTAAAAGGAAAAAACAACCTTAAAATATCAAAACTACCTATTTTCTAATTTACACCATTTAAGTTGTGCTTTACATAAGAAAAACTCTGTAATTAAACTGAAAATAAAGATCTTTTTACCATTTACAACTGAATCTAAATCATTAAAGACACCTATAACATATTTGAATCTCATTGAAAAATTTCATCATAAAGTCCTTGAAATGATTTATACATGAAAACTAATAATATGCAATCGTAGTGCAACACTTCCAAATGATAACTGTGTAGTACCTGAAACCCTCGGGGCAATAACCCTATTGCCCCTAGATATCAAACTCAATTATACATCCATATAAACAACTCTCCATGCTCACTCCCCATTCTAGGAAAATAGCCCGTTGTATCCCCTTACCCACTTTGCAAATCCCATAAATCCTTTAATGTGAAATTTCGATAACCCTCACTAAAATCTCTCTCCCATCTCCCTCCATACACCCCTTTATTCCTACACTGTGTCCTATAAAAAGTTGCTGCCAACGCATTAATTCTTGCACGCACGTCCGTCTCCCTCATAGCCCACATCACATATATATAATCCGTAATCATGTACCCAATCGCATTCTCAACCCTTTTATTCACCCCAGTTATATCTAAACTTAAAACCCTCAAAACCTGCAAACCCCCTCCCCCCACTAGCCTTAAAACCTTACCCATCCAAACCCTTATAAGTTCAATACAATCGCAAAAATACACCGTATGATAAATAGTCGCTAATCCTCCACAATCCTTGCATTCCCCATCCTCTCGTATTCTCTTATAGAATAAAACCATTCCTGACGGCAAGATTCCATGTAAAAATCTATACATAACTTCTCTGACTTTAGGTTTTAAACGCAATTTGTTTAAACGCCCCCAAATATTACGCCAATCATACATCGGATAAATTCCTTCTACCGCCGTTACCACAGCCTTACCATCTACCCTATCAAGATTTCTCAATTTAATATGTGAAGGATCCCTCACGTTTATTAAGACCCGTAACATTGCCTCACCTATCATGAACTCTCGACCCCCCACCACCGTCGCATATCCTGATGTATCCTATGAAGACCGTCTTCTTTCGCCCCACCCTCCCGCTTATAACTACTTTTTAAATACATACTTATTATCCTCTTTTCGACATCTATAAGACCCAGCCCTCCACGGCCAACCGGGAGTGTGACAACCGCTCTACTTAACCATTCGCTCCCTGTTCCCCAAATGAATCTAAAAACACTTTTTTGTAACCTTTTTAACTCACAACGAAGTATCGGAAATATTACTGTAACATGCCATAGTTTACTATATAATAGCACATTCGTTGTAATCACCCTTTGTTGCAAACTTAAATTAGCAGCTCTTAAACCACTGAGGCGCTTCAGAACACTATCAACGATACGCACGGAATTTATTTGTTGTGCTAACTTGATATCACTTACATAAACGATCCCACATATCTTTATTTGGTCCACCCTTTCCCACCTTTCAGCAACCATTCCTTCCTCACGCGACCCTTTTCCAAGATTCATATACTTTGTTTTCCCCGTATTAATCGTCATGCCAGAAGCCTTTTCAAAAACTTTCACTAACTTTTCTACCCGAAGCAAATCCATGTTTTCTCTCACCAAAATCGTCGTATCGTCGACATATCCAACAATGCCCGCTCCCCCACCCCTTACATTACCCATCCCATTTGCTTCCAATAAAACCCTTATCCCTCTATAAAAGGGATCTTGAAAACAAGCAAAAAAAATTGTGAAAGGGGACAACCTTGACGCAAACCCCTTCCCATCTGAATTCGATCTCCCAACCTCCCATTCACCTGCACACGCAAGGTTGCCTATTGATACATTAATTTGGCCCATGATATAATTTCCGCCCCAAACCCCTGCCATCTCATGATCTTCCATAACGTCTCCCATTCCACACTATCATATGCCGCCTCCCAATCTATAGCCAATACCCCCCCCCCTCCCAATCTTACTCTTTCTTCAATAAAACTTCTAATCATACCGTGACCTTCATACATAGACCTGCCCGGCACCCCATATTGTCCCTTGTCAATCACTTTGCCCAGGACTTTTTTTATTCTGTTAGCCAAGATCCTTCCAAAAATTTTATAGTCCCCACATAATAACGAGATTGCACGATAATCTTTAACCGTTAATGGCTCGCCTTTAGGAACTAGGACGACCACAGCCAACCTTTGTTGTTCCCCTAAAACCCCATCCCGCTTCATTATATTGAATAAACGTACCAAAAACCCCTTTAAAACGTTCCAATTTTGAAGATAAAAGTCGCTGGGCAACCCATCAATTCCTGGCGCCTTACCTAATTGCGCCCCAGATAAAGCCTCCCAAGTCTCACACTCCGTTATCGGCCCTCCCAACATCAAACGATCATGCTCCATCAGCTCACAATGCACAAACCTACCGATTGACTGCAATGCAATTTCACTTATTCCAACACTTTGCGTTTTCAATTTAACCCAAGCATCAATATACCCACTCATACCCTCCGTCGTCGTCAACACCTGATTCACTCTATACCCCTGCATACCTACCTGAACATTCAACCCCATTAACTCCATTGCCTTGCGACGTCTGTGTTGATTCCTCAACACACACGCCGACGGCCGATCTCCCCACAAAACCTCTTCAATTCCACCCTTAAGCCTTTCCCCATCAAACCTTTCATTTTGTAAATTTCTTAGGTGCTCCTTAATTCTTTCAATTTCTATAACAGGATAATTAGCATTCGCTTGTACATAGCAGTCGCGCAACTGCCCCTCTAAATATCGTTGGAAACCATACTGTAACTGATTATATCTCACCCCTTGACTAATATAATATTCCTTAATTCGCTTTTTGGCTATCGTTTCCCACCAATTAACCAAAGCCACATCTCCAGGTGCTTCAACCACAAGGCGTTCCCACATATGCCCGAAAGACAAACGACTTTCCTCTCTCTTCAACAACTTTACATTCAATTTCCAAAATGATGGACCCCTCCTAGGCACGCCCTCAATATCTACATCCATTACAACTCCTCTATGATCCGAAAAAACAACATTTATCACATTCACTCTCCGCACTGTAACCGCACAAGACACGTACATTCTATCCAATCTCGCCGCATAATCTCGTCTAATGAAAGTATGCTCCACCATGCCACCCCCCCCCCACACACACATCCATTAAACCCACACTCGTCAATAAATCTCCCAGGAACCCCAAGCAACAACCCGCTCCTCGAGGCTCCACATCTTTTCGTCGTATTACACAATTCCAGTCGCCCCCTATTATCGCTACATTTGGTAAACTACGTAGATAATATACTAATACATCTTGTACAAAATGAGTTTTAAGTCGTACATCTCCCTCGGCCGGCCCATATACACCTACAAAACTTATGTGTACTCTACCCCATAAACCATCCACCCTAATCACTCTCCCCTCCCCCCTTTCACTATGCTGTACTACAAACGGGCTATTTTCCTTTACCAGAATGGCGACGCCCCCTTTTAACCTCGTCGCATATTCCATATACACATCGTAACCATCCATTTCTAACTCATATCCAATTCTGTAATTGTGTTCTTGGAGAAATACCACATCCACATCTAGACGCACCAAAAATTCATTAAACCACTTTCGCTTCCGCTCAGATCTCAAACCGTTAATATTTATTGTCAAAACCTTAAAGTCAATTAATGGGATTTTCCTTTCGTTCTAGGTATAGACTTTTCACTTATACATTTTACAACACCTCTATCCCTCCCCCCTTTTTTGGGAACCACCTTGATAAACTCTTGTTTCGTGGATTCACTGTTCCCTTTCCTCTGTACATCCACCCAAGACTTTTTCCCTGGCCTTTGGGCAGGAGTAAGCACGTCGTCTGAGTCCGATGGGGTCGCAGTTCGCTTTCGCGTCCTACCCTCCACCTGCATTGGGATTTCTTTAGTACTATCGTGATGCACCTCCACTTCTGCTACATTCCCCGTCATACCATGCGACACACTAGACTCAATGCTTCCATCCGTCGCCTCACCATGATGCTCAACCGATCCCAAAATTGCACCTGGATCCTCCACACAGTTGACGATCGACTCGTCTAACAAAACATCCAGTGCCTTCACTAAAGACGCCGCTACATCCTCTTCCCCCATAGTGGGCAGAGTCTCTTCAAATACTTTATGTCCAGTGACGGTGATTCTCCTCACTGTATTGCATCCTCCAAAGCATTCTCCTGTGCTTTTTCTACCTCATCACTCCAAGATGACTGCTGTCGAGACGGGTTAGCATAAGACTGTTCTCGTCCCTCACCTTCCTCGACCTCTTCCGATTGTTGCTGTTGCGGTAGTTGGAGATTCCCACGACGCTTACCACACTGCGCCGCTATGTGGTCATACGACCCACACAGCCGACACATACGACGTTGCCCTGCATATGTTACATATACTTGAGTTCGAAATGCTTGCAACATAACATAGGATGGTATGGGATGGCGTAAGGTCATTTTGACTGAATATGTTCCCTCCAACGCTCCAGCATATGGCCCAGCGGCCCACCGACCTGCAGAGGCCATATGAACCGTACCATAATTACGTAGTTCATCTTTTATAACAAAATCAGTCGCCTCAAAAGGCTCATTCCTGGTTTTTACCCATGTGTAATGTTGAGATACATCATGAAGACGTACTGATACAGCTGAATTGACGGCTTTTATGGTCTCTTGATACTTATCAACCACCGCTTCGTAGACATTTGCTGACGTCAATTTAACGAAGATCCGTGTCGTGACATTAAGTGCTACACCACATATCTCTTCATTTGCCGTACCGTAGGTATCACGGATAATCGCCGGTAGTAACAAATCCATCGTGGCTCCCGTGACAGCCCCACGGGTCAACTCAACGCAGACAGTGTTGATGCGCCTGCTGCTATGCAGCGCCATGTTGGAAAATAAAGTTTTCACCAGCTAACGCCAGGGGTAGCAGCTCAAACAGGTAAACTGCGCACAAGCCAACTCAATCAGGAGCGTCTGCGCAGCCTGTCCGCACGGCCCAATAGCGATGCGAACAATGTGTCGACAAGTGTGACATGATGATAGAGTTTGTTGACTGTGTGCGTAGGAGTCGCAAGTGGTATATGAAGATGTTTCTCCACCTTGTAGACTTTGCAATGCTCAATACCTTCAACATGTACGAAGTAAAGACCGAGAAGCGACAACGATATGCGGAATTCACCCTCAGTGTCACCTAGCAGATAGAGAAAAAGTTTGGTACCACACTTATACCTGCCATTCCACAGCGACCTGTCACCCCACAACCCGAGGGGGAAGTGCCCAACCGTATAATCCCAGACTGTCACTTCCTGAAACCATTACAATCTACTCCAAAGAAGAAGTATTCTCAGAAAAAGTGTTGTGTGTGCTTACACTACTCAGTGACCCTAAGTGCGGAAAGATATACGATACATGTGTCAGCAATGTGAGGTGGCACTCTGTATGAATCCATGCTTCTCTGAGTATCATACAGTGGGGGACTTTTAGATACATAAAAGGGACCTGTAAATATGTTCTGTATATGTGTAAACAATAGTATGTGAATGAACCAGGTGTACAAATTCATTTATCAGTGTAAACATGTGTGTTTGTGACAGTATGATTACTAATTCAGTACCAAACATTTGTGTCTCAACAAGAATTGGCTATGAAAGCAAAAGATCTCTAAGAAAACATTATTATCATAACATGAAAACAAAAAAATAAAAATAGAAAAAATGGAAAGAAAAAATGCTAGATGTTTATCATTTCTGCAAGCCGCAGTGCTCCATGTTGCCGACACTTCATCACTTCTGCAAGCCGCAGTGCTCCATGTTGCCGACACTTCATCACTTCTGCAAGCCGCAGTGCTCCATGTTGCCGACACTTCATCACTTCTGCAAGCCGCAGTGCTCCATGTTGCCGACACTTCATCACTTCTGCAAGCCGCAGTGCTCCATGTTGCCGACACTTCATCACTTCTGCAAGTCGCAGTGCTCCATGTTGCCGACACTTCATCATTTAGTACTAACTTTGATGGCTAATATCTCGGTAAGTACTGGCCCTAAAAATTTTTTTTTTATCCTATAATATTTATGAAAATGCGCTCTATATTTAAAAAAAAATGATTTTTTTTTATTTTTCAAAATATTCGGAGCACTACACAGGTGAATGTATATCTACGTATGGACAGTTTAACGGTTAATTGTGTTATAATTGCATATTAATTTTGTTTGTGCCATCCTTAGAAAATTTGTTTGCCAGCCTATTTCCATTTACATACAATTTCATGATTTTATTTTATACCTTTTGCATTGATTTACACTTTTATTATTAAATTTCCTTATTGAATTAAGAGTAAAGAAAGCTCACTTTTGCAATTCATTCAGATTAGAGTCATATTTCCTTTTCTTGCAAGTTCACCATAATTCTTTGTCTGCCAAGGAAATTTCAGTGAATTTTCCTTTCTCAGTCAGAATGTCTTATAAAATTTTATTTACTTATTCAGAGTAAGTTAAGAATCTTTAATTTCACTTAAGCTAAATTGTGTTGTATACTTTTTGTTATTAATGTTCTCTTTTATGTCTTCGTGTAAATTCTCTTAAACTGTCTCAGCTACCTATGAGCAATCCCTTACTGAACAATGCCACATAAGTGCAAAGTCCTATTGTTCCCTTACCGACTGATAGAACACAACAGACGCCAAGACAACATAGTAATGCTCGTGACCTTGATGCCTTGCCCTTATTCAATGGCAAGGTGAATGATTGTAATAAAGTTGGTAGAATTACCGACAATATGTAAAGTAAAAGGACACAAGTGCAACTAATGTGACATTTATTGTGGCAACGTTTCGCTCTCCACAATAAATGTCACATTAGTTGCACTTGTGTCCTTTTACTTTACAATCTGAATGATGTTGAAGACTTGTTTGCTGCAGTTCGTTCTAGAGCTAGTGCCTTGGTGGAAAGTCCTCCATCAAAGGACAGTATTATCAGACTTGAGATAGAAACCCTTGCTCGATCCTCTGCTGGCGTTCATATTGTCGATCTCCTCCAAATGCGTGACTTCAAGATTCTTACTAAGTGGTCAGAGTATGAGGAGTTGATTCGTTCTTTCTTTGTACCTGTGAAAACGGCCATGACAGACGAATCGTTGAGTGACTTTGTAGTTCAATTAGATAAACTTTTGTCTTCATTTAGAAGCAGCCCAATCCTCCGACTTTGTACTTGATGAGGATAAACTATCAACAGAGTCGTTTGCTAAATTAGCAGCTGTCGGAGCAATCAAGTTCATGCCACCTGCTTCCTTATGTGCTCATTAGTTTAACCCTCCAACTGTGAGGATGGAACCGCTCACATCATTAATACATGTACATTCCTTGTGCCACCAGAATATCTTCCCGTGTTACGAATCTAATTTAAGTACTGTGAATAATTCAGCACCGCTTGTTGTTTGTGTAACAGAGAAAAATCCTGATAGATACCAGTCACAGCGTTCACCCAAGACCAGTGTAGCGAGTTGTTACAACTCTCTTAGTGTTTATAGTACATCCAGTAATCAGAATAAGAGAACATGTTGTAACTGTGGCCACAGAGGCCATATATCAGTTAACTGTCCGGATCCTCAACCCAAGAAGCATCGTATTGATGATGACTTCCAATCAAATTTGCCATATTGCACATATCATAGGATACATGGACATGACACGTCCAAGTGTAATGTCCTGTATAACAGTAGATATTCTAGACCTTTTCGTGGCCGTTACTACCACAGTAACAGGAGACGAACTAGGGGTCATGGTTCTCAGGCTAACCAGAACCACTTGTGAGCTCGTCTTTCAACTCTGGGGAAATCCGAGCACCCTAGTCACAATGTCCCGTGGTGACAATAAGTGATAATGAGTACTCTGTCCCAGTTCAAAATTCCTTCGATGTCCTATGCAATCTAGAGGAAAACACTCTCATTGATGATGTTGCTTCAAATATTGTTAACGAAGATAATTTTAGGGATGAAGTTGAGATACCTTCACTGATGACGACCCTCCTCCTTGTGTGCATATAGATTCCGATACTTAGATAGGTCCCTTAGTTCAAGCATCTGTTCTTACAGTTTCCGTTCATGTCTTCATGGATTCTGGTGTGCAAATAAACATTGTAGATAAGCAGATAAGCAGTTGTGCCATGTCCTTCTAACTGAACCAACATGCATATCCTCCCTTAGTAGTGTGTCTAGTTATAGCCTCCGTGTCTGAGGAAAAACTTCCCTCACCTTCTCTATCCAAAGTTGAGACTTTACTGCTTCCTTTCTTGTTGTCGCCCAGATTAGTTTCCCTGGTGATCTTCTAATGGGATTTGCATCTATGAGAGACTTGCAAATTGTGCTTGAAGACTTGTTTGTACCATTTTGGGGTTATCAGCTTGAATCTGAGATCTGTCATACTACCGAAGAGTATGAAGTGAGGATTAAGTCCTTACAGGCCGGTGCTTTTTCTAGTAACGTAACCAAGCGATCAGGCACTGGTCATCCTATCACTTCTGTCTGTGTTCCACCAACATCTCCAGGCATGCAAGATAGCGTTCAGTTGCCTCAGGTGTCAAAAGAATCTCAGTCAACCTTGAGTGCTGAGACTATCTCTGCAATATCTATTAGTTCAAGTCGTAGTTCCTCCGCAGGGGACGCCTTGTGAAAAAGTGACTACTTGAAGCTAGTAATACCTTCTCTTGTTGATGTCACATGCCGACTGCAGAAAGACATTTCTGTCGCAGCTAGTGCCCTCACTAGAGTGTCTGTTGTTGTCCCTCGTGTTCCAGATTGGGATAACATCCTAGTTGACAGTGATTCCTTCAAAGTAAAGGGTTTGTCTGTCGAGCCGTCTTCATAAGTTGTTGAAGATAGTAAGATCTATCTCTTTATATCTAATATCTTGAGTCACAATGTTCGACTGAGAGCGAATACCCATATTGTAGACCTTGTTTATTACCCTTACCCTGTTCGTATAGAAGACAAGCTGTCACCTGACCAGTGGGACGGTGCTATTTCAGCCAGGGAGAGTCCATCCACTTCACTGGATCAATCCACTCCACCAGCAGAGGAGAAAGACTTAGCTCCTACTGACTTCCCAGACGAGGTCAAGTGTTTGTTGCATCTGTTGAACAAACGTCGTAAAACCATTGCCTTACCAGATGAGATGGGTATAACAAACTTAATGTCCCATCATATACTCCTTGAACCTTGTACTAGACCAATTTATATACCTGTGTACAGAATGCCTCATTCTCAAGTTGCTGTCACAGAAGAATTGATTAATAAGATGCTCAATGGTGTTACGGCACCCAGTATTTCACCCTGGAACGTGCCCTTCGTCCTAGTACACAAGAAGGACGGTACTTGGAGTGCAGTGATTGACTTTACGAAGTTAAATGCGAAAACTTTTCCAGATCATTTCCCACTTCATGTACTTGGTGATCTCTTACGTAATATCAGTGATAATAAAGTCTTTCAACCCTGGATTTGTTACAAGGGTTTTGGCAAGTCCCTCTTCACGAGGACAGCCAAGAGCTAACCGCATTTTCCACTCCAACAAGTCATTATCACTTCCTCTGTATGGCTTTCGGTTTGTGCTCATCGACTATCACCTTCTTGGGGCTCATGAAAAATATCTTTAGAGGCCTCATAGGTAATGCTGAAGAGATTATATTCATTTATAACAGCACAAAGCATACTCAACCCTTGCCAATTTGACTTCAGAAACAATAAAAGCACTAACAATGCAATTGTAAAAATGCTAGATCTGCTTTACACAGCACTGGAAAGTAAGGAATTTCCATTAGGACTTTTTATTGACTTAAGGAAAGCTATTGACACAGTAGACCACGGTATCCTACTGCACAAACTTAACCATTATGGAGTAAGAGCCCATGAACTTGCATATTTCAAATCCTACCTTACTAATAGGTATCAGTACATCACCATTAAAGACACAGCTTCATCAGCACGACCACTTGATACTGGAGTGCTATAGGGAAGTGTCCTGGGTCCCTTGCTTTTCTTCTTATACATCAGTGATCTTCCCAAAGTATCAGAACACCTGAAACCAATTCTCTTTGCTGACGACATGACTTACGTCATCTCCCACCCAAATCTTGCCACAATCAACACCATTGTTAACGAGGAGCTACTAAAAATATTTACTTGGATGACAGCCAATAAACTTACACTCAACACTGAGAAAACCTTCTATATCATGCTTGGTAACAGAGCAGGTGTTGCACAACTTAACATTAAGATCGACAACACTCTTATTGCTAAACATAATGAGGGCAAATTCCTGAGCCTACACCTCGACAGCAACCTGAAATTCAGCACCCATATCCAGCAGACAACAAAAGAAAAATTATCTATAACTGTTGGGATCCTCTCCAAGAAATGCTACTTCATGCCACAATCAGCCCTTCTCACACTATACTATTCACTCATCTATCCCTACCTCACCTATGCTATTTGTACTTGGGGATCAAGAGCAGCAACACACCAAAGCCAATAATAAGCCAACAGAAAGCCAAAGTAAGAAATATCACACAATCCAATAGCAGGCAACACCCCTTCCCCCCACTCTTCAAAGATCTGAACTTACTCACTGTACAGAACATCCACACTGACTATTGTGCAACCTACATTTACAAAACCATAAATTCCAATATTAACCATGAACTAAAACACTTTCTTGATAGTTGTGACAGGAGCCACAGGCACAACACCAGGCACAAAAATCTCTATGACATTCTTGGTGTTCAGCTAAACGTATACAAGAATTCACTGTTCATTAAAGGGCCTAAAATCTGGAACTCCCTTCCTGAAAACTCTAGAACTGCAGACACCTACAGTTAAAAAACACCTTATCTCCCTGACACACCCCTCCGTCAGCTAGCTAAATGAAAACCACCTATTCTCTTACATATATCATGCATACATAAAAAATAAAAAAACAAACTAGACCTACTATCTATATGTATGATTCCCCCAATTTACACTTACACTCACCCAAATGATTGTAAACATTAAATTTCGAATAAAGCTATTGCCTAACAATCTGAAACTAGTCATAAGTTTGCCTGAGATACTCCCATATAGGCGCTTCAAACTGTGTATCATGCCAAGACAAAACCATTCTCATTGCTAAATTTACAAACGTTAATGTAGTTACCTAGCTTTAATATTAATATGCTCCACAACCTGTATGAATATAAAGTTAGAATTGTTATTAGTCTGCCTGAAATGCCTAGTCATGCTAGGTATGATAGTGGTCTTCATTGTAATTAGTATTTTATAATATGTTAACAACACATTATAACCAATATTTCATAATATGTAAATCCCACATTGCAATTATTACAGAGAAATAAATATTTGTATTTGTATGGTGTACCTAGATGATGTGATCATTATGTCCGAAGACGTGGACACGCACTTGAAGAGACTAGACGTGGTACTTGGTAAGCTTGAAGAAACTAAATAAAAGACCAAACTGTCAAAACGTCAATTTTTCAGATAAAAAATCAAGTTTCTTGATCATGTAGTCACTCCTAGAGGGGTTATGACTGACCAAAGTAAAGTAACTGCAGTACTAAATTTTCAAGCAGGTTTCTATGGATCATTCATTGCTAATTTTTCCTCTATAGCAGCTTCTCTTACTGAGTTGCTTAAGAAAGATGTTCCTTTTGTTTGGACCTTCAGACAAGAAAGAACATCCCAAACTCTTAAAGAAAAGCTAACATCTTCTCCAATTTAGAAATTCCCCGAGTTTTCCAAGCCTTTCTACCTGACCACTGATGCTGCTTAAATTGGCATAGGTACCGTCCTAGCTCAGAAGACGGACAGCAAGTACAACGCATTTGCTAGCCGTGTCTTTACAAAGGCTGAACGTAACTGAACAAGAAGCCTTCGCCATGTATGGCCTTTCAGGCACTTCCGAGACAATATTTATCAGTACCCTGTTCATGTTTTGACAAACCATGCCCCACTAATTCTCTTATTCCAGAATAAACAACCTACTGGAAGATTAGCCAGATGGTCCTTGACCATTCAAAGAGTTCAATCCTACCTTTGAACATTTGCCTGCCAGATCAAATGTAGACACAGATGCCCTATCGTGACATGTTTGTGCAGTAACTGCAGATCCTCCATTTAGTGTCGAGGATGTAAAGAATGCTCAAAGTAGAGATTCTATGTGGTCTGGTGTGATTCGATTCCTGCTACAAGAAGATCTTCTGACTGTGAAGCCACCAGCACCTATCAGTGAATTTGTCATGAACCAGGAATTACTGTATCGAATAGCCAAGTTGGGTACTCCTAGCAGACAGGTATACAACTTACTAATTCCACAGTCACTAGTGAATGTAGCCCTTTACCTAGTTCACGATGTACCCAGTGTTGCACACCCCGGTATGGATCGTTCTGTAAAACAAGCGAGACTGAAATATTTTTGGTCTTGTATGGCAACTGATATCACTGAGTATGTTAAGAAATGTAGTGTCTGTATGCAGCATAAAGGCGATGTTAATGGTCCCAATCCAATCCAAGTAAATCCTACTACTTATGAACCTTGGGAAAGAGTCACACTGGACTTATTAACTAATTTCCAATGTTTGCTCCAGGGCAATAAACATCTGTGTGTTTTGGTACACCATTTCACCAGATATTGTGAGCTAGTTCCTATTGCAGTTAAGACTGCCATGACAGTAGCTAAAGCATTTAAAGAACATATAATCTGGAGACATACTACTCCAAAGTCCCTAGTAACAGATAATGGAGGTGAATTCTGTAATGAGATATTTGAAAAGTTGCGCATCACGTATAAGATAACTAAGTCGATTATTGTTCCTCGCCACCCTGTCAGTCATGGGTTAGTGGAAAGAACTAATAAAAAAGTTCTCGATGTGTTGAGAGCCATTATTAATCCCAATAGTGCAACCTAGGATGAAGTCATACCTGATATACAATGTGCCATAAATTCTACTTGATACTCCACATTACACATTGTATGGTGTAAATAAGCGTTTGCCTTATGAGTTGTTGTATTCCGAACCGATACCAAATAACAATCCTGATGTTTTCATAGTAACTCGTGAAACATTTCATAAGTCAACAGTCACTAATACATAGGCAAAACCTACCAAAATTAAAGTAGGCTCGAGAGTAATGCTGACTAATTTTAGGAAAACATCCGCAATGCCTAAGCTCGATCAAAAGTTTGTTGGACCATATCGAGTAGTTGTATATATTAATGGCAATAAGTATAAAGTTAGAGAAACTAGTACTGATCAGTGTTAAGAACTGCATTTAGATCATATGAAATTAGTATGCAATGATGATCAGCTCCTAGAAAACCAGACAAATAAGACAGACTGATAATCCTCCTGGAACTGTACCCTCTACTTTTAACAATAAGTCAGGTGAATCTGAATGTCGTTACTACTCACATACACGACAAGTATTGACAAATACCCAAGTCTCATTTGTAAGTATTAATTCAGATCCTCCTCAACCATGGCATGTGTTAGCCATTGCAACACAGTTCGATCCCCCTAGAGATGATAACCATTCTGCATATGTAAATCTCACCCTAGCAGAATTGGGGTTAAATGTTAATAGCCTGTATAGTTAGATGTTTAAGTTAAGAGAGTTTGTCAACTGTGTGTTTATTTTACCAACTGATCAATGTTCAGATTTTTTTTTTCTTTTTTTTTTTTTTTTTTTTTTTGCATGTTAACATTCTCTCAGAATTCTGAGATTTAACAGTAAATGACTTGTGTGCACCAAGTCTGCCTTTTCTGTTAAACACTATCTTCTTCATAAATATACTTATATATATTCCCTCAGAATCCACAGATCACATGCATACAGATTGATCGATCATTTCTATCTCTTTTTATTATACAATTCCAACCCTTGTTTCTAAAAATTACCATGAATTGTGACATATCATATAATAATGCATTACAATAACACCCATTACATCCTATTACCCTTCCTATTATTAGTCCTGTGTGACCTGTGTCTTTGCTGTTGTATAGAATCAGCCCAAAGCCACCTGCCTCTTCAGCCTGTAGAGTATGTATTGTATATCAAGACACCATACATAATATGACCAAGCTGTTAGTAGTGTCACCGATTACTTGTATTACTTACCTGGTGTTTACCTGGAAAAGGTTTCATGGGTAAATGCCCCCACGGCCCGGTCTGAGACCAGGCCACATGGTGGATCAGAGTCTGATCAACCAGTCTGTTACTGCTGGCTGCACACAAGCTGACGAATGAACCACAGCCCAGTTGGTCAGATACTGACTTTAGGTGCCTGTACAGTGCCTTCTTGAAGACAGCCAGGGGTCTGTTGGTAATCCCCCTTATGTATGCTGGGAGGCAATTGAACAGTCTTGGGCCCTGGACACTTATTGTGTTGTCTCTCAGTGTACCCGTGGCACCCCTGCTTTTCATTGGGGGAATGTTGCATCTCCTGCCAAGTCATTTGCTTTCATAGGGAATGATTTTCATGTGTAGGTTTGGTACCAATCCCTCCAGGACTTTCCAAGTGTATATTATCATGAATCTGTCTCGCCTGCATTCAAGGGAATACAGATCAAGGACCTTCAACCACTCCCAGTAGTTTAGGTGCCTTATCTGCTTGGAGTCTCGCAGTGTCTTCAATGGAAGTCACTGCCATGGTAATCCAGGTGTCATCCATAAAGGAAGACATGAATCATTGACTTACATCTCTATGTCAGAAATGAGGATGAGGAATAAAATGAGAGCGAGTAGAACAGAGCTTTTTACTGTGGCTGCCTGGGACTTTACTCTGTTTACTATTACTCGTGTTCTATTCCTCAGGAAGTTGTAGATCCATCTACCAACTTTTTCCATTATTCCTTTATCACGCATTTTGTGTG
>NW_027195171.1:0-5000 GCF_038502225.1 Cherax quadricarinatus
CCCACCATTCTTCTGTCCCTCCCTCCTATCTCTCCTTCCCTCCCCCTCTTCTTCCCTCCCCCTCTTCTTCCCTCCCCCTCTTCTTCCCTCCCTATCTTCTTCCCTCACCCTCTTCCTCCCTCCCCATCTTCTTCCCTAACCCTCTTCTTCTTTCCCCCTCTTCTTCCCTGCCCCTCTTCTTCCCTCCCCCTCTTCTTCCCTCCCTATCTTCTTCCCTCCCCCTTCTTCCTTCCCCCTCTGCTCTCCTCCCTCCCTCCTGCCATTCTCCATCACGCTTGTTATCACTGCTTACATCAGCCCCTCAGACCAGCCTCTCAAGGGAAGAAAAAATCCTCTGCCATACAAAATAAATTCAAAAATGGAATTTCCTTGAGATTGGGCGCCTCAGTTGTGGTTCTGAGGCCTCCTCTCAGCTCTCCCCTCCTCCCATGAAGCTCCAGGAGCTTTTCCTGCTGAGAAAGCCTGGGATTTTCTTATCTCAGCAAGCACGAACGCCTCTTCTTGCTGAGGTGGACTGACGAATTATCTCTTGGAAATGAAGATAGCAACGTGATGTTATGAGAGGCTGGAAGTCACTTCTGGGAGGCTGGAGGTCACTTCTGGGAGGCTAAAGGTCACTTATGAGAGGCTGGAGGTTATTTATTGGAGGCTGGGAGTCACTTCTGAGAGACTGGAGGTCACTAATGAGAGGCTGGAGGTCACTTCTGAGAGGCTGGAGGTCACTTCTGAGAGGTTGAGGTAACTTCTGGGAGGCTGAGGTCACTTCTGGGAGGCTGAGGTCACTTCTGAGAGGCTGAACGTCACTTCTGGGATGCTGCAGGTCATTTTGGGAGGCTGCAAATCATTTCTGAGAGGCTGGAAGTCACTTCTGGGAGGCTAGGGGTCACTTATGAGAGACTGGAGGTCACTTATGAGTAGCTGGGGGTCACTTATGAGTAGCTGGGGGTCACTTATGAGTAGCTGGGGGTCAGTTATGAGAGACTGGATGCCACCTCTGAGAGGCTGGAGTTACTTCTGAGAGGCTGGAGTTACTTCTGAGAGGCTGGAGTTACTTCTGAGAGGCTGGAGTTACTTCTGAGAGGCTGGAGTTACTTCTGAGAGGCTGGAGTTACTTCTGAGAGGCTGGAGTTACTTCTAAGAGGCTGGAGTTACTTCTGAGAGGCTGGAGTTACTTCTGAGAGGCTGGAGTTTCTTCTGAGAGGCTGGAGATTACTTCAGGGAGGCTAGAGGTTACCTCTCTCTCTCTCTCTCTCTCTCTCTCTCTCTCTCTCTCTCTCTCTCTCTCTCTCTCTCTCCTTTATCCTCCCTTCTCCATCACCCCCACCATCACCACCTCCATGCCCTGCTCACCTTCCATCTTTCTTTCCATCTAGCCAGGAGACAGTTGGTGCCAGCTGGCCTCCAGGTGGTCCCTGACCTGCTCAATAATCCAAGACTCCAGCACCACCACCTACGTTATCTCACCACCTGAGACCAGCAAACTAAACTTTCACAGTTAAATTAAACGAGGGATATATATATATATATATATATATATATATATATATATATATATATATATATATATATATATATATATATATATATATATATATATATATATATATATATATATATATATATATATATATATATATATATATATATATATATATATATATATATATATATATAGTTACATAGGTAACTCAGAGCTACATCTCGAATACTTCGTCCAGCTCCCCGGCGGTGGGCCGCGTGCCCAGAATGATGCAGGCATTTCCTCTCTGGATCGCAACACTGAGTCTTTGAAAGAGGAAGCTGGTATATATATATATGCAAGAATCGGGAACAAGCGATACAAGATGCAAAATAACCACAGGGGGAGTTGAATAATAGCTCTAGGCCTCTCTTGTTGCAATCGCCACATCATCAGGAGCTTGCAATGTTGCAGAAAAGAGTAAGAGATGTCAGCAGAGTCGTTCAGAAGGAAGCTCTTGTTGACCAACCGAGCTGTGGTGCTTACATCGGTTTACGTGCGGCCAGCAGTAACAGCAGGCTTGATCAGGCTCTGATCCATCATGACGCCTGGTCATGAACCAAGTAGCAGGGGCGTTGACCCCCTGAACCCCCTCCAGGTATGGATATTCTGTTCTTCCTAATTAATATCACTTGCTTCTTTGATTATCCTTCGTAATCTATCTGTTTCTGAAAGTAGGGAGAGAAGAAGAGGAGGAGGAGAAGGAGGAGAAGGAGGAGCAGGAGGAGGTAGAGGAGGAGGAGGTAGAGAAGAAGAAGGAGGAGGAGGGGGAGGAGGAGAAGAAGAAGAAGAAGGAGGGGGGAGGACGAGGGTGGCATGCAAGAAATAATCCATGGTGGTCACAAGACTAGGGAAGACCATCCCTGCCTCTCACCTCTTACCTTAATGTTTCTTTTGTTGTGGTCAACCTGAGGTCATGGGTCATTCATCCACCACCCTGCTATCACCCTGCCACCACCCTGTCACTACCCTGCTATTACCCTGTCACTACCCTGCTATCACCCTGCCACCACCCTGTCACTACCCTGCTATCACCCTGTCACTACCCTGCTATCACCCTGCCACCACCCTGCTATCACCCTGTCACTACCCTGCTATCACCCTGCCACCACCCTGCCACCACCCTGTCACTACCCTGCTATCACCCTGCCACTACCCTGCTATCACCCTGCCCCCAAACAATTCCCTCTTGACTAGTTATTACGACTTGTAAGCTGATTTCTTCTCCCTCTCAACCAGTCCCTCCCTAACTTCATCCTTCGTCTCTGTAACGAAGGATACTCTTTTAATCCTATTTGAACAGTCTGTCACCATCTTCTTCCAGGATCAGACACGCTAACCATGGAGTGAGATTCCCTTCATAAGTCGATGCACAAGAGCATTAACCTTGGTTTTGGAGACTCGTTACGTCTCAACTCAATCCTGCTCAACTACACTCGAAGTGGAGAAACACAATGCCAGTTAGTCTTCAAGTCTCAATTCAGTGCTGCTCAACTGGACTCGTTTTGGACCTAACCAGACCTGTCAGTCAAGTGAGTGCAGGCGTCATCAGTCTAATACAGCGGTGAATTACACTCCAGGAGAGAGTAGGCAATGTAATCATTCCCTCAGGTCTGATGGAAGGTAATCAGTCCCTCAGCTTTGATGGAAGGTAATCAGTCCCTCAGCCTTGATGGAAGGTAATCAGTCCCTCAGCCTTGATGGAAGGTAATCAGTCCCTCAGTCTTGATGGAAGGTAATCAGTCCCTCAGCCTTGATGGAAGGTAATCAGTTCCTCAGCCTTGATGGAAGGTAATCAGTCCCTCAGCTTTGATGGAAGGTAATCAGTCCCTCAGCCTTGATGGAAGGTAATCAGTCCCTCAGCCTTGATGGAAGGTAATCAGTCCCTCAGCCTTGATGGAAGGTAATCAGTCCCTCAGCCTTGATGGAAGGTAATCAGTCTCTCATCAGAAGGTTCGCATCTTCCATCAAGGCTGAGGGACTGATTACCTCCGATCACGTTTCTGCTACGTCTACTGTCTCTAGTAGTGTGAGTAACAAGGGGTTCACATCTACAGTCAGAATAAGCATCTCAAATAACATCTCACACTCTCTACCTTTCTCACAGCATCATTATTCTTCCCTCCACTTCTCCCTCACTTCCCTTCTCCCTCACTTCCCTTCTCCCTCACTTCCCTTCTCCCTCACCGCCTCCCTCACTCCATCAAAAACTCCCTCATGATCACTAGGTCAAGGGGCCACAAGTAACACAATCGGTTTAAAGCTCTTCAAATCGTGGTGGTGGTGGTAGTGGTAGTAGTGGTGGTGGTAGTGATGGTGAGGATAGTAATGGTGGTAGTGGTGGTAGTGATAGTAGTGGTAGTAGTGGTGGCGGTAGTGATGGTGAGGATAGTAATGGTGGTAGTGGTGGTAGTGATAGTAGTGGTAGTAGTGGTGGTGCCAAACAGTAAACAAGGAGGCGTTAAATACTGTTATACAAAACTGAGAACTATCTACTCCTCTAGATGACTGAGGCAAGGATAGACAGGGATAGACAGGGATAGGCAGGGATAGGCAGGGATAGACAGGGATAGCAAGGGATAGGCAGGGATAGGCAGGGATAGGCAGGGATAGCAAGGGATAGGGACGCAGAAAACTGGAGGGATCCAGGTGCTGTGGTGAGCCACAACACCTGGTGACGCTGTGGTGAGCCACAACACCCAGTGAAGCTGTGGTGAGCCACAACACCCAGTGACGCTGTGGTGAGCCACAACACCCAGTGACGCTGTGGTGAGCCACAACACCTGGTGACGCTGTGGTGAGCCACAACACCTGGTGACGCTGTGGTGAGCCACAACACCTGGTGACGCTGTGGTGAGCCACAACACCTGGTGACGCTGTGGTGAGCCACAACACCCAGTGACGCTGTGGTGAGCCACAACACCCAGTGACGCTGTGGTGAGCCACAACACCTGGTGACGCTGTGGTGAGCCACAACACCTGGTGACGCTGTGGTGAGCCACAACACCTGGTGACGCTGTGGTGAGCCACAACACCTGGTGACGCTGTGGTGAGCCACAACACCTGGTGACGCTGTGGTGAGCCACAACACCTGGTGACGCTGTGGTGAGCCACAACACCTGGTGACGCTGTGGTGAGCCACAACACCTGGTGACGCTGTGGTGAGCCACAACACCTGGTGACGCTGTGGTGAGCCACAACACCTGGTGACGCTGTGGTGAGCTACAACACCTGGTGACGCTGTGGTGAGCCACAACACCTGGTGACGCTGTGGTGAGCCACAACACCTGGTGACGCTGTGGTGAGCCACAACACCTGGTGACGCTGTGGTGAGCCACAACACCTGGTGACGCTGTGGTGAGCCACAACACCTGGTGACGCTGTGGTGAGCCACAACACCTGGTGACGCTGTGGTGAGCCACAACACCTGGTGACGCTGTGGTGAGCCACAACACCTGGTGACGCTGTGGTGAGCCACAAC
>NW_027195171.1:12500-40000 GCF_038502225.1 Cherax quadricarinatus
GGGAGGAGGGTTGAAGGGAGGAGGGTTGAAGGGAGGAAGGTTGAAGGGAGGAGGGTTGAAGGGAGGAGGGTTGAAGGGAGGACGGTTGAAAGGAGGAGGGTTGAAGGGAGGAGGGTTGAAGGGAGGAGGGTTGAAGGGAGGAAGGGAGGTTGAAGGGAGGAAGGGGGGTTGAAGGGAGGAGGGTTGAAGGGAGGAGGGTTGAAAGGAGGAGGGTTGAAGGGAGGAGGGTTGAAGGGAGGAGGGTTGAAAGGAGGAGAGTTGAAGGGAGGAGGGTTGAAGGGAGGAGGGTTGAAGGGAGGAGGGTTGAAGGGAGGAGGGTTGTAGGGAGGCGGGTTGGAGGGAGGAGGGTTGAAGGGGAGGAGGGTTGAAGGGAGGAGGGTTGAAGGAGGAGGGTTGAAGGGAGGAGGGTTGAAGGGAGGAGTGTTGAATGGAGGAGGGTTGAAGGGAGGAGGGTTGAAGGGAGGAGGGTTGAAGGGAGGAGGGTTGAAGGGAGGAGGGTTGAAGGGAGGAGGGTTGAAGGGAGGAGGGTTGAGGGTTGAAGGGAGGAGGGTTGAGGGGAGGAGGGTTGAAGGGAGGTGGGTTGAAGGGAGGAGGGTTGAGGGTTGAGGGGAGGAGGGTTGAAGGGAGGAGGGTTGAGGGAGGGTTGAAGGGAGGAGGGTTGAAGGGAGGAGGGTTGAAGGGAGGAGGGTTGAGGGGAGGAGGGTTGAAGGGAGAAGGGGAGGGGAGGAGGGTTGAAGGGAGGAGGGTTGAAGGGAGGAGGGTTGAAGGGAGGAGGGTTGAGGGAGGAGGGTTGAAGGGAGGAGGGTTGAAGGGAGGAGGGTTGAAGGGAGGAGGGGAGGAGGAGGGTTGAAGGGAGGAGGGTTGAGGAGGAGGGTTGAGGGGAGGAGGGTTGAAGGGAGGAGGGTTGAAGGGAGGAGGGTTGAAGGGAGGAGGGTTGAAGGGGAGGAGGGTTGAGGGGAGGAGGGTTGAAGGGAGGAGGGTTGAGGAGGGGAGGAGGGTTGAAGGGAGGAGGGTTGAAGGGAGGAGGGTTGAAGGGAGGAGGGTTGAAGGGGAGGAGGGTTGAGGGGAGGAGGGTTGAGGTTGAAGGGAGGAGGGATGAAGGGAGGAGGGTTGAGGGGAGGAGGGTTGAAGGGAGGAGGGTTGAAGGGAGGAGGGTTGAAGGGAGGAGGGTTGAAGGGAGGAGGGTTGAGGGGAGGAGGGTTGAAGGGAGGAGGGTTGAAGGGAGGAGGGTTGAAGGGAGGAGGGTTGAAGGGAGGAGGGTTGAGGGGAGGAGGGTTGAAGGGGAGGAGGGTTGAAGGGAGGAGGGTTGAAGGGTTGGGAGGAGGGTTGAAGGGAGGAGGGTTGAAGGGAGGAGGGTTGAAGGGAGGAGGGTTGAGGGGAAGGAGGGTTGAAGGGAGGAGGGTTGAAGGGAGGAGGGTTGAAGGGAGGGGGGTTGAAGGGAGGAGGGTTGAAGGGAGGAGGGTTGAGGGGAGGAGGGTTGAACGGAGGAGGGTTGAGGGGAGGAGGGTTGAGGGGAAGGGAGGAGGGTTGAAGGGAGGAGGGTTGAAGGGAGGAGGGAAGGGAGGAGGGTTGAAGGGAGGAGGGTTGAAGGGAGGAGGGTTGAAGGGAGGAGGGTTGAAGGGAGGAGGGGAGGAGGGTTGAAGGGAGGAGGGTTGAAGGGAGGAGGGTTGAGGGGAGGAGGGTTGACGGGAGGAGGGTTGACGGGAGGAGGGTTGAAGGGAGGAGGGTTGAAGGGAGGAGGGTTGAGGGTTGAGGGGAGGAGGGTTGAAGGGAGGAGGGTTGAAGGGAGGAGGGTTGAAGGGAGGAGGATTGAGGGGAGGAGGGTTGAGGGGAGGAGGGTTGAAGGAAGGAGGGGAGGGGAGGGGAGGTTGAAGGGAGGAGGGTTGAGGGGAGGAGGGTTGAAGGGAGGAGGGTTGAAGGGAGGAGGAAGGGAGGAGGGTTGAAGGGAGGAGGGTTGAACGGAGGAGGGTTGAGGGGAGGAGGGTTGAAGGGAGGAGGGTTGAAGGGAGGAGGGTTGAAGGGAGGAGGGTTGAAGGGAGGAGGGTTGAAGGGAGGAGGGTTGAAGGGAGGAGGGTTGAGGGTTGAGGGGAGGAGGGTTGAAGGGAGGAGGGTTGAAGGGAGGAGGGTTGAAGGGAGGAGGGTTGAAGGGAGGAGGGTTGAAGGGAGGAGGGGAGGAGAGTTGAAGGGAGGAGGGTTGAAGCGAGGAGGGTTGAGGGGAGGAGGGTTGAAGGGAGGAGGGTTGAAGGGAGGAGGGTTGAAGGGAGGAGGGTTGAAGGGAGGAGGGTTGAGGGTTGAGGGAGGAGGGTTGAAGGGAGGAGGGTTGAAGGGAGGAGGGTTGAAGGGAGGAGGGTTGAAGGGAGGAGGGTTGAGGGAGGAGGGTTGAAGGGAGGAGTGTTGAAGGGAGGAGGGTTGAAGTGAGGAGGGTTGAAGGGAGGAGGGTTGAAGGGAGGAGGGTTGAAGGGCGGAGGGTTGAAGGGAGGAGGGTTGAGGGAGGAGGGTTGAGGGGAGGAGGGTTGAAGGGAGGTGGGTTGAAGGGAGGAGGGTTGAAGGGAGGAGGGTTGAGGGGAGGAGGGTTGAAGGGAAGAGGGTTGAAGGGAGGGTTGAAGGGAGGAGGGTTGAAGGGAGGAGGGTTGAAGGGAGGAGGGTTGAAGGGAGGAGGGTTGAAGGGAGGAGGGTTGAAGGGAGTTGGGTTGTAGGGAGGCGGGTTGAAGGGAGGAGGGTTGAAGGGAGGAGGGTTGAAGGGAGGAGGGTTGAGGGGAGGAGGGTTGAGGGAGGAGGGTTGAAGGGAGGAGGTGTTGAAGGGAGGAGGGATGAAGGGAGGAGGGTTGAGGGGAGGAGGGTTGAAGGGAGGAGGGTTGAGGGGAGGAGGGTTGAAGGGAGGAGGGTTGAAGGGAGGAGGGTTGAAGGGAGGAGGGTTGAGGGGAGGAGGGTTGAAGGGAGGAGGGTTGAAGGGGAGGGTTGAGGGGAGGAGGGAGAGGGGAGGAGGGTTGAAGGGAGGAGGGTTGACGGGAGGAGGGTTGAAGGGAGGAGGGTTGAGGGGAGGAGGGTTGAAGGGAGGAGGGTTGAGGGGAGGAGGGTTGAAGGGAGGGGTTGAGGGGAGGAGGGTGGACGGGAGGAGGGTTGAAGGGAGGAGGGTTGAAGGGAGGAGGGTTGAGGGGAGGAGGGTTGAAGGGAGGAGGGTTGAGGGGAGGAGGGTTGAAGGGAGGAGGGTTGAAGGGAGGAGGGTTGAAGGGAGGAGGGTTGAAGGGAGGAGGGTTGAAGGGAGGAGGGTTGAACGGAGGAGGGTTGAGGGGAGGAGGGTTGAGGGGAGGAGGGTTGAAGGGAGGAGGGTTGAACGGAGGAGGGTTGAGGGAAGGAGGGTTGAGGGGAGGAGGGTTGAAGGGAGGAGGGTTGAAGGGAGGAGGGGTGAAGGGAGGCGGGTTGAGGGAGGAGGGTTGAAGGAAGGCGGGTTGAAGGGAGGAGGGTTGAAGGGAGGAGGGTTGAGGGGAGGAGGGTTGAAGGGAGGAGGGTTGAAGGGAGGAGGGTTGAGGGGAGGAGGGTTGAAGGGAGGGGGGTTGAAGGGAGGAGGGTTGAAGGGAGGAGGGTTGAAGGGAGGAGGGTTGAAGGGAGGAGGGTTGAAGGGAGGAGGGTTGAAGGGAGGAGGGTTGAAGGGAGGAGGCTGGAAGGGAGGTGGGTTGAAGGGAGGAGGGTTGAAGGGAGGAGGGTTGAAGGGAGGAGGGTTGAGGGGAGGAGGGTTGAAGGCAGGAGGGTTGAAGGGAGGAGGGTTGAGGGGAGGAGGGTTGAAGGGAGGAGGGTTGAAGGGAGGAGGGTTGAAGGGAGGAGGGTTGAACGGAGGAGGGTTGAGGGGAGGAGGGTTGAAGGGAGGAGGGTTGAACGGAGGGGAGGAGGGTTGAAGGGAGGAGGGTTGAAGGGAGGAGGGTTGAAGGGAGGAGGGTTGAAGGCAGGAGGGTTGAAGGGAGGAGGAGGGGTTGAGGGAAGGAGGGTTGAGGGGAGGAGAAGGGGAGGAGGGTTGAAGGGAGGAGGGTTGAAGGGAGGAGGGTTGAGGGGAGGAGGGTTGAAGGGAGGGAGGAGGGTTGAAGGGAGGAGGGTTGAAGGGAGGAGGGTTGAGGAGGGTTGGGAGGAGGGTTGAGGGGAGGAAGGGAGGAGGGTTGAAGGGAGGAGGGTTGAAGGGAGGAGGGTTGAAGGGGAGGAGGGTTGAGGGGAGGAGGGTTGAGGGAGGAGGGTTGAAGGGAGGAGGGTTGATGGGAGGAGGGTTGAAGGGAGGAGGGTTGAAGGGAGGAGGGTTGAAGGGAGGAGGGTTGAAGGGAGGAGGATTGAAGGGAGGAGGGTTGAAGGGAGGAGGGTTGAAGGGAGGAGGGTTGAAGGGAGGAGGGTTGAGGGGAGGAGGGTTGAGGGGAGGAGGGTTGAAGGGAGGAGGGTTGAAGGGAGGAGGGTTGAAGGGAGGAGGGTTGAAGGGAGGAGGGTTGAGGGGAGGAGGGTTGAAGGGAGGAGGGTTGAAGGGAGGAGGGTTGAAGGGAGGAGGGTTGAGGGGAGGAGGGTAGAGGGGAGGAGGGTTGAAGGGAGGAGGGTTGAAGGGAGGAGGGTTGAAGGGAGGAGGGTTGAAGGGAGGAGGGTTGAAGGGAGGAGGGTTGAAGGGAGGAGGATTGAAGGGAGGAGGGTTGAAGGGAGGAGGGTTGAAGGGAGGAGGGTTGAAGGGAGGAGGGTTGAAGGGAGGAGGGTTGAAGGGAGGAGGGTTGAAGGGAGGAGGGTTGAAGGGAGGAGGGTTGAAGGGAGGAGGGTTGAAGGGAGGAGGGTGGAAGGGAGGGCGGAGGGTTGAAGGGAGGAGGGTTGAAGGGAGGAGGGTTGAAGGGAGGGGTTGAGGGGAGGAGGGTTGAGGGGAGGAGGGTTGTTGGGAGGTGGGTTGTTGGGTGGTGGGTTGAAGGGAGGAGGGTTGAGGGGAGGAGGGTTGAGGGGAGGAGGGTTGAAGGGAGGAGGGTTGAAGGGAGGAGGGCTGAAGGGAGGAGGGTTGAAGGGAGGAGGGTTGAGGGGAGGAGGGTTGAAGGGAGGAGGGTTGAGGAGGGGAAGGAGGGTTGAAGGGAGGAGGGTTGAAGGGAGGAGGGTTGAAGGGAGGAGGGTTGAAGGGAGGAGGGTTGAGAGGGGAGGAGGGTTGAAGGGAGGAGGGTTGAAGGGAGGAGGGTTGAAGGGAGGAGGGTTGAAGGGAGGAGGGTTGAAGGGAGGAGGGTTGAAGGGAGGAGGGTTGAAGGGAGGAGGGTTGAAGGGAGGAGGGTTGAAGGGATGGGGGTTGAAGGGAGGAGGGTTGAAGGGAGGAGGGTTGAAGGGAGGAGGGTTGAGGGGAGGAGGGTTGAAGGGAGGAGGGTTGAAGGGAGGAGGGTTGAAGGGAGGAGGGTTGAGGGGAGGAGGGTTGAGGGGAGGAGGGTTGAAGGGAGGAGGGTTGAAGGGAGGAGGGTTGAAGGGAGGAGGGTTGAAGGGAGGAGGGTTGAAGGGAGGAGGGTTGAAGGGAGGAGGGTTGAAGGGAGGAGGGTTGAAGGGAGGAGGGTTGAAGGGAGGAGGGTTGAAGGGAGGAGGGTTGAAGGGAGGAGGGTTGAAGGGAGGAGGGTTGAAGGGAGGAGGGTTGAAGGGAGGAGGGTTGAAGGGAGGAGGGTTGAAGGGAGGAGGGTTGAAGGGAGGAGGGTTGAAGGGAGGAGGGTTGAAGGGAGGAGGGTTGAAGGGAGGAGGGTTGAAGGGAGGAGGGTTGAAGGGAGGAGGGTTGAAGGGAGGAGGGTTGAAGGGAGGAGGGTTGAAGGGAGGAGGGTTGAAGGGAGGAGGGTTGAAGGGAGGAGGGTTGAAGGGAGGAGGGTTGAACGGAGGAGGGTTGAGGGGAGGAGGGTTGAGGGGAGGAGGGTTGAAGGGAGGAGGGTTGAAGGGAGGAGGGTTGAAGGGAGGAGGGTTGAGGGGAGGAGGGTTGAAGGGAGGAGGGTTGAAGGGAGGAGGGTTGAAGGGAGGAGGGTTGAAGGGAGGAGGGTTGATGGGAGGAGGGTTGAAGGGAGGAGGGTTGAAGGGAGGAGGGTTGAGGGGAGGAGGGTTGAAGGGAGGAGGGTTGAAGGGAGGAGGGTTGAAGGGAGGAGGGTTGAAGGGAGGAGGGTTGAGGGGAGGAGGGTTGAAGGGAGGAGGGTTGAAGGGAGGAGGGTTGAAGGGAGGAGGGTTGAAGGGGAGGAGGGTTGAAGGGAGGAGGGTTGAAGGGAGGACGGTTGAAGGGAGGAGGGTTGAAGGGAGGAGGGTTGAAGGGAGGAGGGTTGAAGGGAGGAGGGTTGAAGGGAGGAGGGTTGAAGGGAGGAGGGTTGAGGGGAGGAGGGTTGAAGGGAGGAGGGTTGAAGGGAGGAGGGTTGAAGGGAGGAGGGTTGAAGGGAGGAGGGTTGAAGGGAGGAGGGTTGAAGAGAGGAGGGTTGAAGGGAGGAGGGTTGAAGGGAGGAGGGTTGAAGGGAGGAGGGTTGAAGGGAGGAGGGTTGAAGGGAGGAGGGTTGAAGGGAGGAGGGTTGAAGGGAGGCGGGTTGAAGGGAGGAGGGTTGAAGGGAGGAGAGTTGAAGGGAGGAGGGTTGAAGGGAGGAGGGTTGAGGGGAGGAGGGATGAGGGGAGGAGGGTTGAAGGGAGGAGGGTTGAAGGGAGGAGGGTTGAGGGGAGGAGGGTAGAGGGGAGGAGGGTTGAAGGGAGGAGGGTTGAAGGGAGGAGGGTTGAAGGGAGGAGGGATGAAGGGAGGAGGGTTTAGGGGAGGAGGGTTGAAGGGAGGAGGATTGAGGGGAGGAGGGTTGAAGGGAGGAGGGTTGAAGGGAGGAGGGTTGAAGGGAGGAGGGTTGACGGGAGGAGGGTTGATGGGAGGTGGGTGGAAGGGAGGTGGGTTGAGGGGAGGAGGGTTGAGGGGAGCAGGGTTGAAGGGAGGAGGGTTGAAGGGAGGAGGGTTGAAGGGATCAGGTTTGAGGGGAGGAGGGTTGAGGGGAGGAGGGTTGAAGGGAGGAGGGTTGAAGGGAGGAGGGTTGAAGGGAGGAGGGTTGAAGGGAGGAGGGTTGAAGGGAGGAGGGTTGAAGGGAGGAGGGTTGAAGGGAGGAGGGTTGAGGGGAGGAGGGTTGAAGGGAGGAGGGTTGAAGGGAGGAGGGTTGAAGGGAGGAGGGTTGAAGGGAGGAGGGTTGAAGGGAGGAGGGTTGAAGGGAGGAGGGTTGAAGGGAGGAGGGTTGAGGGGAGGAGGGTTGAAGGGAGGAGGGTTGAAGGGAGGAGGGTTGAGGGTAGGAGGGTTGATGGGAGGAGGGTTGAGGGGAGGAGGGTTGAGGGGAGGAGGGTTGAAGGGAGGAGGGTTGAAGGGAGGAGGGTTGAAGGGAGGAGGGTTGAAGGGAGGAGGGTTGTAGGGAGGAGGGTTGATGGGAGGAGGGTTGAAGGGAGGAGGGTTGAAGGGAGGAGGGTTGAAGGGAGGAGGGTTGAAGGGAGGAGGGTTGAGGGGAGGAGGGTTGAAGGGAGGAGGGTTGAAGGGAGGAGGGTTGAAGGGAGGAGGGTTGAAGGGAGGAGGGTTGAGGGGAGGAGGGTTGAAGGGAGGAGGGTTGAAGGGAGGAGGGTTGAAGGGAGGAGGGTTGAGGGGAGGAGGGTTGAAGGGAGGAGGGTTGAAGGGAGGAGGGTTGAAGGGAGGAGGGTTGAAGGGAGGAGGGTTGAAGGGAGGAGGGTTAAGGGAGGAGGGTTGAAGGGAGGAGGGTTGAAGGGAGGAGGGTTGAGGGGAGGAGGGTTGAAGGGAGGAGGGTTGAAGGGAGGAGGGTTGAAGGGAGGAGGGTTGAAGGGAGGAGGGTTGAAGGGAGGAGCGTTGAAGGGAGGAGGGTTGAGGGGAGGAGGGTTGAAGGGAGGAGGGTTGAAGGGAGGAGGGTTGAGGGGAGGAGGGTTGAGAGGAGGAGGGTTGAAGGGGAGGAGGGTTGAAGGGAGGAGGGTTGAAGGAGGAGGGTTGAAGGGAGGTGGGTTGTGGGGTGGAGGGTTGAAGGGAGGAGGGTTGAAGGGAGGAGGGTTGAAGGGAGGAGGGTTGAAGGGAGGAGGGTTGAAGGGAGGAGGGTTGAGGGAGGAGGGGAGGAGGGTTGAAGGGAGGAGGGTTGAAGGGAGGAGGGTTGAAGTGAGGAGGAGGGTTGAAGGGAGGAGGGTTGAAGGGAGGAGGGTTGAAGGGAGGAGGGTTGAGGGGAGGAGGGTTGAAGGGAGGAGGGTTGAAGGGAGGAGGGTTGAAGGGAGGAGGGTTGAAGGGGAGGAGGGTTGAAGGGAGGAGGGTTGAAGGGAGGAGGGTTGAAGGGAGGAGGGTTGAAGGGAGGAGGGTTGAAGGGAGGAGGGTTGAAGGGAGGAGGGTTGAAGGGAGGAGGGTTGAAGGGAGGAGGGTTGAAGGGAGGAGGGTTGAAGGGAGGAGGGTTGAAGGGAGGAGGGTTGAAGGGAGGAGGGTTGAAGGGAGGAGGGTTGAAGGGAGGAGGGTTGAAGGGAGGAGGGGAGGAGGGAGGGTTGAAGGGAGGAGGGTTGAAGGGAGGAGGGTTGAAGGGAGGAGGGTTGAAGGGAGGAGGGTTGAAGGGAGGAGGGTTGAAGGGAGGAGGGTTGAAGGTAGGAGGGATGAAGGGGAGGAGGGTTGAAGGGAGAGGGTTGAAGGGAGGAGGGTTGAAGGGAGGAGGGTTGAAGGGAGGAGGGTTGAAGGGAGGAGGGTTGAAGGGAGGAGGGTTGAAGGGAGGAGGGTTGAAGGGAGGAGGGTTGAAGGGAGGAGGGTTGAGGGAGGAGGGTTGAAGGGAGGAGGGTTGAAGGGAGGAGGGTTGAAGGGAGGAGGGTTGAGGGAGGAGGGTTGAGGAGGGTTGAAGGGAGGAGGGTTGAAGGGAGGAGGGTTGAGGGGAGGAGGGTTGAAGTGAGGAGGGTTGAGGGAGGAGGGTTGAAGGGAGGAGGGTTGAAGGGAGGAGGGTTGAGGGAGGAGGGTTGAAGGGAGGAGGGTTGAGGGGAGGAGGGTTGAAGGGAGGAGGGTTGAAGGGAGGAGGGTTGAAGGGAGGAGGGTTGAAGGGAGGAGGGTTGAAGGGAGGAGGGTTGAGGGGAGGAGGGTTGAAGGGAGGAGGGTTGAAGGGAGGAGGGTTGAAGGGAGGAGGGTTGAAGGGGAGGAGGGTTGAAGGGAGGAGGGTTGAAGGGAGGAGGGTTGAAGGGAGGAGGGTTGAAGGGAGGAGGGTTGAAGGGAGGAGGGTTGAAGGGAGGAGGGTTGAAGGGAGGAGGGTGAAGGAGGAGGGTTGAAGGGAGGAGGGTTGAGGGGAGGAGGGTGAAGGGAGGAGGGTTGAAGGGAGGAGGGTAGAAGGGAGGAGGGTTGAAGGGAGGAAGGGGGGGTTGAAGGGAGGAAGAGGGGGTTGAAGGGAGGAAGGGGGGTTGAAGGGAGGAAGGGGGGGTTGAAGGGAGGAGGGTTGAAGGGAGGAGGGTTGAAGGGAGGAGGGTTGAAGGGAGGAGGGTTGAAGGGAGGAGGGTTGAAGGGAGGCGGGTTGAAGGGAGGAGGGTTGAAGGGAGGAGGTTGAGGGAGGAGGGTTGAAGGGAGGAGGGTTGAAGGGAGGAGGGTTGAGGGAGGAGGGTTGAAGGGAGGAGGGTTGAAGGGAGGGGTTTGAGGGGAGGTGGGTTGAAGGGAGGAGGGTTGAAGGGAGGAGGGTTGAAGGGAGGAGGGAGGGGAGGAGGGTAGAAGGGAGGAGGGTTGAAGGGAGGAGGGTTGAGGGGAGGAGGGTGAAGGGAGGAGGGTTGAAGGGAGGAGGGTTGAAGGGAGGAGGGTTGAAGGGAGGAGGGTTGAGGGGAGGAGGGTTGAAGGGAGGAGGGTTGAAGGGAGGAGGGTAGAGGGGAGGAGGGTTGAAGGGGAGGAGGGTTGAGGGGAGGAGGGTTGAAGGGAGGAGGGTTGAAGGGAGGAGGGTTGAAGGGAGGAGGGTTGAAGGGAGGAGGGTTTGAAGGGAGGAGGGTTGAAGGGAGGAGGGTTGAGGGGAGGAGGGTTGAGGGGAGGAGGGTTGAAGGGAGGAGGGTTGAAGGGAGGAGGGTTGAGGGGAGGAGGGTTGAAGGGAGGAGGGTTGACGGGAGGAGGGGTTTGAAGGGAGGAGGGTTGAAGGGAGGAGGGTTGAAGGGAGGAGGGTTGAAGGGAGGAGGGTTGAAGGGGAGGAGGGTTGAGGGTTGAGGGAGGAGGGTTGCGGGTAGGAGGGTTGCGGGGAGGAGGGTTGAAGGGAGGAGGGTTGAAGGGAGGAGGGTTGAACGGAGGAGGGTTGAGGGGAGGAGGGTTGAGGGGAGGAGGGTTGAAGGGAGGAGGGTGGAGGGGAGGAGGGTTGAGGGGAGGAGGGTTGATGGGAGGAGGGTTGATGGGAGGAGGGTTGATGGGAGGAGGGTTGAAGGGAGGAGGGTTGAAGGGAGGAGGGTTGAAGGGAGGAGGGTTGATGGGAGGAGGATTGAGGGGAGGAGAGTTGAGGGGAGGAGAGTTGAAGGGAGGAGGGTTGAAGGGAGGAGGGTTGATGGGAGGAGGGTTGAGGGGAGGAGGGTTGATGGGTGGTGGGTTGATGGGTGGAGGGTTGAAGGGAGGAGGGTTGAGGGGAAGAGGGTTGAAGGGAGGAGGGTTGAAGGGAGGAGGGTTGAAGGGAGGAGGGTTGAGGGGAGGAGGGTTGAGGGGAGGAGGGTTTAGGGGAGGAAGGTTGAAGGGAGGAGGGTTGAAGGGAGGAGGGTTGAGGGGAGGAGGGTTGAAGGGAGGAGGGTTGAAGGGAGGAGGGTTGAAGGGAGGAGGGTTGAAGGGAGGAGGGTTGAAGGGAGGAGGGTTGAGGGGAGGAGGGTTGAGGGGAAGAGGGTTGAAGGGAGGAGGGTTGAAGGGAGGAGGATTGAGGGGAGGAGGGTTGAGAGGAGGAGGGTTGAGGGGAGGAGGGTTGAAGGGAGGAGGGTTGAAGGAAGGAGGGTTGAAGGGAGGAGGGTTGAAGGGAGGAGGTTTGAAGGGAGGAGGGTTGAAGGGAGGAGGGTTGAAGGGAGGAGGGTTGAACTGAGGAGGTTTGAAGGGAGGAGGGTTGAAGGGAGGAGGGTTGAAGGGAGGAGGGTTGAAAGGAGGAGGGTTGAAGGGAGGAGGGTTGAAGGGAGGAGGGATGAAGGGAGGAGGGTTGAGGGGAGGAGGGTTGAAGGGAGGAGGATTGAAGGGAGGAGGGTTGAAGGGAGGAGGATTGAGGGGAGGAGGGTTGAGGGGAGGAGGGTTGAAGGGAGGAGGGTTGAAGGGAGGAGGGTTGAAGGGAGGAGGGTTGAAGGGAGGAGGGTTGAGGGGAGGAGGGTTGAAGGGAGGTGCGTTGAAGGGAGGAGGGTTGAAGGGAGGAGGGTTGAAGGGAGGAGAGTTGAAGGGAGGAGGTTTGATGGGAGGAGGGTTGAAGGGAGGAGGGTTGAAGGGATGAGGGTTGAAGGGAGGGGGGTTGAAGGGTGGAGGGTTGAAGGGAGGAGGGTTGAAGGGAGGAGGGTTGAAGGAAGGAGGGTTGAAGGGAGGAGGGTTGAAGGGAGGAGGGTTGAGGGGAGGAGGGTTGAAGGGAAGAGGGTTGAAGGGAGGAGGGTTTAAGGGAGGAGGGTTGAAGGGAGGGGGGTTGAAGGGAGGAGGGTTGAAGGGAGGAGGGTTGAAGGGAGGAGGGTTGAGGGGAGGAGGGTTGAAGGGAGGAGGGTTGAAGGGAGGAGGGTTGAGGGGAGGAGGGTTGAAGGGAGGAGGGTTGAAGGGAGGAGGGTTGAGGGAGGAGGGTTGAAGGGTGGAGGGTTGAAGGGAGGAGGGTTGAAGGCAGGAGGGTTGAGGGGAGGAGGGTTGAAGGGAGGAGGGTTGAGGGGGAGGAGGGTTGAAGGGAGGAGGGTTGAAGGGAGGAGGGTTGAGGGGAGGAGGGTTGAAGGGAGGAGGGTTGAGGGGAGGAGGGTTGAAGGGAGGAGGGTTGAAGGGAGGAGGGTTGAAGGGAGGGGGGTTGAAGGGAGGAGGGTTGAAGGGAGGAGGGTTGAGGGGAGGAGGGTTGATGGGAGGGGGGTTGAAGGGAGGAGGGTTGAAGGGAGGAGGGTTGAAGGGAGGAGGGTTGAGGGGAGGAGGGTTGAAGGGAGGAGGGTTGAAGGGAGGAGGGTTGAGGGGAGGAGGGTTGAGGGGAGGAGGGATGAAGGGAGGAGGGTTGAAGGGAGGAGTATTGAGGGGAGGAGGGTTGAGAGGAGGAGGGTTGAGGGGAGGACGGTTGAAGGGAGGAGGGTTAAAGGGAGGAGGGTTGAAGGGAGGAGGGTTGAAGGGAGGAGGGTTGAGAGGAGGAGGTTTGAAGGGAGGAGGGTTGAAGGGTGGTGGGTTGAAGGGAGGAGGGTTGAAGGGTGGAGGGTTGAAGGGAGGAGGGTTGAAGGGAGGAGGGTTGAAGGGAGGAGGGTTGAAGGGAGGAGGGTTGAAGGGAGGAGGGTTGAAGGGAGGAGGGTTGAAGGGAGGAGGGTTGAAGGGAGGAGGGTTGAGGGGAGGAGGGTTGAAGGGAGAAGGGTTGAGGGGAGGAGGGTTGAAGGGAGGAGGGTTGAAGGGAGGAAGGTTGAAGGGAGGGGGGTTGAAGGGTGGAGGGTTGAAGGGAGGAGGGTTGAGGGAGGAGGGTTGAAGGGAGGGGGGGTTGAAGGGAGGAAGAGGGGGTTGAAGGGAGGAGGGGTGAAGGGAGGAGGGTTGAGGGGAGGAGGGTTGAAGGGAGGAGGGTTGAAGGGAGAAGGGTTGAAGGGTGGAGGGTTGAAGGGAGGAGGGTTGAAGGGAGGAGGGTTGAGGGGAGGAGGGTTGAGGGGAGGAGGGTTGAAGGGAGGAGGGTTGAAGGGAGGAGGATTGAGGGGAGGAGGGTTGAGAGGAGGAGGGTTGAGGAGAGGAGGGATGAAGGGAGGAGGGTTGAAGGGAGGAGGGTTGAAGGGAGGAGGGTTGAAGGGAGGAGGGTTGAGGGGAGGAGGGTTGAGGGGAGGAGGGTTGAGGGGAGGAGGGTTGAAGGGAGGAGGGTTGAAGGGAGGAGGGTTGAAGGGAGGAGGGTTGAATGGAGGAGGGTTGAAGGGAGGAGGGTTGAAGGGAGGAGGGTTGAATGGAGGAGGGTTGAGCGGAGGAGGGTTGAAGGGAGGAGTTTTGAAGGGAGGAGGGTTGAAGGGAGGAGGGTTGAAGGGAGGAGGGTTGAAGGGAGTAGGGTTGAAGGGAGGCGGGTTGTCGGGTGGAGGGTTGAGGGGAGGAGGGTTGAAGGGAGGAGGGTTGAAGGGAGGAGGGTTGAAGGGAGGAGGGTTGAAGGGAGGAGGGTTGAAGGGAGAAGGGTTGAAGGGAGGAGTGTTGAAGGGAGGAGGGTTGAAGGGAGGAGGGTTGAGTGGAGGAGGGTTGAAGGGAGGAGGGTTGAAGGGAGGAGGGTTGATGGGAGGAGGGTTGAAGGGAGGAGGGTTGAAGGGAGGAGGGTTGAGGGGAGGAGGGTTGAAGGGTGGAGGGTTGAAGGGAGGAGGGTTGAAGGCAGGAGGGTTGAGGGGAGGAGGGTTGAAGGGAGGAGGGTTGAGGGGAGGAGGGTTGAAGGGAGGAGAGTTGAAGGGAGGAGGGTTGAGGGGAGGAGGGTTGAAGGGAGGAGGGTTGAGGGGAGGAGGGTTGAAGGGAGGAGGGTTGAAGGGAGGAGGGTTGAAGGGAGGGGGGTTGAAGGGTGGAGGGTTGAAGGGAGGAGGGTTGAAGGGAGGAGGGTTGATGGGAGGGGGGTTGAAGGGTGGAGGGTTGAAGGGAGGAGGGTTGAAGGCAGGAGGGTTGAAGGGAGTAGGGTTGAAGGGAGGAGGATTGAGGGGAGGAGGGTTGAAGGGAGGAGGGTTGAAGGGAGGAGGGTTGAAGGGAGGAGGTTTGAGGGGAGGAGGGTTGAAGGGAGGAGGGTTGAAGGGAGGAGGATTGAGGGGAGGAGGGTTGAAGGGAGGAGGGTTGAAGGGAGGAGGGTTGAAGGGAGGGGGGTTGAAGGGAGGAGGGTTGAAGGGAGGAGGGTTGAAGGGAGGAGGGTTGAAGGGAGGAGGGTTGAAGGGAGGAGGGTTGAGGGGAGGAGGGTTGAAGGGAGGAGGGTTGAAGGGAGGATGGTTGAAGGGAGGAGGGTTGAAGGGAAGAGGGTTGAAGGGAGGAGGGTTGAAGGGAGGAGGGTTGAAGGGAGGAGGGTTGAAGGGAGGAGGGTTGAAGGGAGGAGGTTTGAGGGGAGGAGGGTTGAAGGGAGGAGGGTTGAAGGGAGGAGGGTTGAAGGGAGGAGGGTTGAAGGGAGGAGTGTGTGTGTGTGTGTGTGTGTGTGTGTGTGTGTGTGTGTGTGTGTGTGTGTGTGTGTGTGTGTGTGTGGGTGTGTGTGTGTGTGTGTGTGTGTGTGTGTGTGTGTGTGTGTGTGTGTGTTACAGGTTCAGAGGCCGGGCAAGAAAGTTTTCCTCTTTTTTCCCCCATGGGTTTTTTTGCCTCCTTCACTACCTGCAACTTCCTCCTTCCTAATTAACATCCTGCGTTAATTGATCTTTTGATTAGTCCTTCTGTTCCTGCAGCCAATATTATTTGCCGTTGAATTAGCTCCTTTTCTAATTAGTAGCATGCCTGCTGTTCTAACAGCGGTACAATTACCTGTGCCCTTTTATTTAAGCTCAACTGTAAGCCTATTGCTTTACCTAATTACCGATGGTTACTGTAATTAGATTTTCCTTGCCTAATTAACCCGTTTCCGAAACCTGGCACGACCTCTCGATCTAACTGATCTGACGCAGTTCTTTGACCAGCTTTGATCTGCCGTGACCTGAGCTAATCTGCTCAGTCCTGTTGGGATGACCTGAAACTCATTTAATATCATAATTAGGGCATTTTTTAAAGTTGGTCTGATTACTAATAATTTAATTTTCTCACCTATTTGCTACACACACATTCGCACACTCGCTCACACTTGTTGTCCCTAGCACTCACTTTCACTCAAACTTATTGTTATTAAATGAAAATGTACACAGAAATATTATATATCATTTTAGCTCCCAGAATCACTCCATCTCATTTCCCAGCATCCTCTGGGTCATGTTCATCTCTGGTGATGCTGGGATGCTGGCAGTTGTCTCTCCTTTTTCTTCGTGGTCTGGGAGACTCGCTCAGTGTCACATAAAACGTCTCTTAAATTAAACCTTCACTTAAACCCGAGTAAAACTTACCTGAGCACCAGTAAACCTTGTAGACAGGTGCGCAGTCTTAATCCAGAGGCACTCTCCTGGATATTTCTGGCACTCTTGTCGCGAGCTCCTGGGACACTACTGAAGAACTTATGAGCACCTTATGAGGATCTCCGAAGGAAATTCTGAGGCCATGAAGACCTTCTGAGGACCTTCAGAGTATTTCCCCATAATCATGAAGGCGGCGGTGTTCTCTCCAGCACTAAGAAGGTTGTGTTTCTTCTTCTTCTCTCCTGAAATAAATGGTATAAAATACCGACACAATGGAAATATAAACACAAATGCAGTATAATGTGATCCTTTATTGACTACGTTTCGCCCACACAGTGGGCTTTTTCAAGTCACAAACAGAACTACCTGGGGTGTTGTTGTTGTTAAAGATTCGCCGGTATTTTCCCGGCCCGGGCCCTTCCAAGTGGTGGCCCGGCACTGGCTCCCTGTCTAGGGAGTGTCTGAGACCTAAGTCTCCCATGGGAGGAGGCACAAGTACCCCCCTCATCTTGTAAGGTACAAACTCGGGCTCTGGCACCAACCATGCCCTAGAAGGGCAATGCATGGTGTCGATCGTGCTAGCGCTGTGCTCTCCTGTGTGGAGTGTCGTGTGTTGGTGTTCATTTTCATTCATGTTGATTCGCAGGTCCTTCTGGCCCAGGTCTTCTCCAGATGGTGACCCGGCAGTGGCCCCCCGGGTGGGGGGTGACGATAATCATCTTTCTTCTTTCTTGGCCCTCCGGTTGGAGGATGTCGTCTTCTTCTATCTTGCGCTGACTTCCCCAAAGAGAAGCGCAGTCGGGCAGAGGCAGCAGTTACAGGGTTGATTGGAGCCACACCCCAGCTTTAGCGGACAGCAAAGTGCTGGGTGAATGGTCATGGATAGTCGTGCTAGACGAGGGTACCGTCTTCAAGGTCCCTATTCTGAAGCATCCTGAATTTCCTCTTTGAGGTGTACTTGACTTCCACAAGGTGTTGGGTGTTGGCAGTGAGTAGTCTGGTCATGTCTGCAGTGGTGTATGTAGCAGTTTGGTCGTAGGTATACTTGACTGTTCCGTCCTGGAGGTGATGATGGATTTCTGAAGACAGCATTGTGTTCTTATACTGCTTGGTTGTGTAGAAGTATACACCCTTCAGATATCGGACTTGTTGTGGTGCAGCAGTGTCAGTGACAGTGGCACCGTGAGGTGCATCCGCAGTGTCTTGTGTTTTTGCTTTCTTGGCTGGTGGCTGAACTGGTGAAGGCGAGATTTCCGACTGGTCAGTTGCTCTAGCAGTGGATGAAAGCGGTAGTGGACTCTCATTGGTGGGTTTTGCCGACGTCTCAGAGGTCTCTGATTGGTCCATCTCTGTGTCTAGTGGAGGTTGTGACAGCGGTGGAGCAGCGGTGATGCTGGTAATATTTGCAGTAGATTTTAGGATCTCAGTGGAAGGTGGTGATGCAGGGAATGTGAGGCCAGGCATATTATTTAGTTTGAAAAGTTCATTGATGGTGGTGTTGAAGGAACCAGGCTCAGCTGCATTCTGTACATGAGCATACATAATGCAACAAAGAATCTTGGTGGAGTCGGCAGTAGGTGCTGGCAGGGAAGTGGTGGGAGCAGCTTGCGTGGCATGTAGTATCTTGGTAGTGTCTGCTTGAAGCTTGGCGATAGCAGAATATGTGGTTGCTTGTGGGTTGGGTTTCTTTTGTTGTTGTTGTTTCTTGAGTATGTCTCTTCTGGTAGGGCACCTGGCAGCAAGAGTATGGTGGTCATTCTTGCAGTTCAAGCATTTAGGTGGTGAAGCAGTAGTGCAATTCTTGAAGTCATGACCCTCACGGCCACAGGTGGAGCAGAACTTCTTGTCCTTGGTAGGACAATCATTTGTGGTGTGTAAGTATGAGTAACAATTATAGCACTGTGAGATATGTTGGAATTTCTCTGCTTCGATGAAGGCTGGGTTGATGTGGAAGTAGTGAATAGCCAGGCCCTCAGCGAGAGCTCTGGCTGCCATGTTGACGTCACTGAAGGTGACCTTCAGCATGGATGAAGCATTGGGTATTTTAGTAATGAAGTCCACCTTGGCCCAAGGGTTCTTTGCTTCGATAGATGACTTGATTTCTTCAGTGGCCTGTACAGTGATAAGGTTGTCGAGTCGCTTGAGGAACACAGTTCTCCTGGCCCTCAGTGCTGGGGAAGTCAAGACAAGAAATCCCTGGTCTCGTAGAGTGGTAGTAGCAGTGGTGGTAAGTAGTTTCTCAGCCTCTGTGTCGTCTGTACAGACGACAACAAAGGCCTCTTTGAGCGATAAAATCGCATTACATTTGACTTGCAGCCTGCCACTAACGACAGCTGCAAGTGCTAGTTTGGACGACTCATTGGTTGTGCCACTCGCTGGTTTGATCTTTACTCTGTTAGAGTAATGCATCGTGAGTAAGCAGTGAGGTGGAAGGAACGCGAGTATTTATAGTCCGGTTCAGAATGCTGAGGTCAGGTGAAGAATGCTGCATCTGATGATGTACCGAGTGGGGTTATAGAGTCTAAAAACTTGGGTAGCTTGGAAAGGAGATTGGATAAGTTTGTGAGCAGACCTTCAACAGTGTTCTTATGTGGGATAGCGATGAAGAAGTTTCTTGGCAAGTGGTTCAGCTATGTTATAGAAGCCACTATTCTGGTTGAAGTTGTCGGATATAGAAATAAGTGATGATTCCAGGATTCTTCGGTATTGAGTGTTGTCTTCTGTGGCGATAAGTCTTGAGTTTCTGTAGTTTATCAAGTGGTTGTGTGAATTACGGTGTTGTACGCAGGCATTCCTTGTGTCGTCAGATCTGCTTGCGTATTGGTGTTCTGAAATACGTGTTTGGAGGTCCCTTGATGTTTCGCCCACGTATAACTTGTTGCAGTCATTACAAGGGATTATGTATACCCCTGCAGAGGGTGGAAGCTTGTCCTGTCTATCACTGGTAATGTCCTTGATGGTCGTGGTTGTGGAGGTAGATACTTGGAATGAGGTATTGGAAAAGATGCGTAGGAGAAACTTGAAGAACAGGAGAAGAATGAGGTAATCAGTCTGTTAGGTAAGACACATATGCAACAGTTAGGTATCTTTATTTCGAAACGTTTCGTCTACACAGTAGGCTTCTTCAGTCGAATACAGAAAAGTTGATAGAAGCAGAAGAGACTTGAAGACGATGTAATCAGTCCATCACCCTTAAAGTTTTGAGGTGGTCAGTCCCTCAGTCTGGAGAAGAGCATTGTTCCATAGTCTGAAACAATATGGAGTTGAAGTGGCACCAGTCCAGCACCACGTGGACAGACATGGCTTCTGCCGAAAGGAAGAGGTCACGATGTTCCAGGGACACGACGGATGACTCGGATTTAGAAATGTGGGGCGCAATCCTAGCGAAGAAGTTGCGAAACCACTCCGTGTCATCGGAGGAAAAGTCTCCAGTTCTGACAAGCCTAACCATGCAGCCAGAGAATACGGAAGAATGGATCAATGTGAACAGTAAGACACGCCGTCCCTCCAAGGAGCAGGTAAACCAGCTCAAATCACCTTCCAGATTCAAAGTAAAGGCTTATGGGGAACACAAAACCCACTATGGTGTGGTTACACACCTGGAAACACGGCACAAACTGAGGTTCAAGATATGGTTCAACCTGAGGGGAGAACCAATACTGACTCCTATCAACAGGGAAATGCATATCACCTTGAAGAAAGTCATGGAGACAGACCGCTCCTTCACCCTGGAGGAACTGGATTCTCGGCAGAAGGTCACCAAGGGTGTAGTGATGCGATACCCGCTGATGATGCCCATCGAGGCAGTAGCAGCTCACCCCAGTGTCGTGTCAGCTCAGCGTCTCAGGCAAAATCAGCAGGCAACGCACCAACCCGGCAGGTCCTCATTCAGCATGTAGGACCGCTGCCATCCCAGCTGGACCTCGGTTCTTGGGGCAGGTACGATGTCAGGACCTTCACGGCAGAACCAGTTCGCTGTTTTAAGTGCCAGCGTTACGGACACCTGGGTGCACTCTGTCCAACTTCAACCAGAATAGTGGCTTCTATAACATAGCTGAACCACTTACCAATAAACTTCTTCATCGCTATCCCACATAAGAACACTGTAGAAGGTCTGCTCACAAACTTATCCAATCTCCTTTCCAAGCTACCCAAGATTTTAGACTCTATAACCCCACTCGGTACATCAGATGCAGCATTCTCCACCTGACCTCAGCATTCTGAACCTGACTATAAATACTCGCGTTCCTTCCACCTCGGTTCTTGGGGCAGGTACGATGTCAGGACCTTCACAGCAGAACCAGTTCGCTGTTTCAAGTGTCAGCGTTATGGACACCTGGGTGCACTCTGTCCGAACAGAGTAATCTGCGGTGTCTGCAGCCAGCACCACCCTACCGAGGAATGCATCACCAAGCTGAAAAATGCATCGCCACCCACTCCACAATGCCCGAACTGCAGGCAGAAACACCATGCCTGGAATCCTCGATGCCCCGAGAGGCTCGCCAGAATTCAAGAAGTCTGGAAGACGCCAAAAAACTCGGCAACAGGCTATGACGGATCATCAACCGATGGATGCAGAGAACCCTGCCATACCGCAGATCTCTCAGCAGCTAAACCAAGTCAATGCCCAGGAATTTCCAACCCTAGAAGCCTCAACCAGGCGTCAAGGTCAAGAACCTCCTGCACCCCTACCTCAACGAAGAAACAGAAACAAGAGGAACAGGAGGCGTCAACAGGGTGCATCGGGTCAATGCGATCAGCAGGCTGCACTAAACGAGCCCCCACCGGCCATAGCACGACAACGCAGGCACTCCTTACCCGGCACAGGCGCTTTGCAGACTCAACTGGCACCTCACCAGCAGATCCCGGCTACTCAACCTGGTATACAGCAACAGACCACGGTGCATACAATAAAGAAATCCAACCCTCAGCAGTCCCTACAGACCACAGCAGCCCAGATAATATCCACTGTTTCGAACCCATCTCCAAAGCAGGCCCTCACCAGGGAGGATCTCGTAGCACTCATCAAGGTGTTCACGGATCTTATTTGCAACAAAATCAACTCCACGGAACAACAGAGCGCATTCCGGCAGATGGCCAGTACTCTCCTGAGAGTGTGCTTTCTGACCGAAGAGGAGACAGTGGATGCCATGAATTTGCAGGTTCTCAGAGCGGGCAGGACTCAGTCTCCAGCTCAGGAAACAACAGCGATGGAATAACCTCGGTACCAAATCACACCCTCAAGGTCCTACAATGGAACATTCAGGGCTTGAGGGGCAAACAGCACCTCTTGCTGGAGGCAGTAATTCGGGATCGGGTTGACATCGTCTTGCTACAAGAAACTCTGACTGTCCCGACTATGTGCCCAAGACTACCCGGTTTTGCTGGGTATTTTCGGCACATGGACCCGGGCATTCACTGCAGAGGCACAGCTGTATTTGTATCCAATACAATACCTCACGAGGTTATAGCCAACCCTGTGGACTGTGGGGAGGATGTCGAGGTACAGGCCATCCTTGTGCACATACCTGGGGCGCCCATTACCATCTATAACATCTACAAGAACCCAAGACACACCCTCGACATTGCAGAGCTCCTCGCACTAGCACGCACTGAGTGTATTATTGTGGGTGGAGATTTCAACGCACATCACCCAATGCTGCACTCTCACTCAGCAACCAATGCTGCTGGCAGACACATAGCAATGCTCCTACACGATATTCCAGAGGTAAAGTTGCTAAACAATGGAGACCCCACACACCTGTTGGGTGGCTGCCTCGACCTTACCTTCGGGTCAAGACAACTCGCAGCAGGAGCCACATGGGAAACTCATCCTCACCTTGTCAGTGACCACTTTGCAGTGATCACCACCTTCAGTCATCTCTGGGTCCTCTTCGGGAGGGAATATCACCCCTAGTTGCCTGCGGAGTGTCTCAGCTTTTGGGTTAAGACATGGCCCAGTTCTACACTCCTCTCAAGCCCTAAACGTCGCATGTCCCTTCCTCCTCGCTCACCCCACTGGAGTCCTAACAGAAGAGCCTGAATTTCTCTTCTCAATATCTGTCCCACGATCGCCTTCGCTGCTGGGTTAAGCCCTGGCTCTATTCCTACGACTAAGAACACTCCTCTCCAGCACTATTCTTCGTCTGTCCCGTCTTCCCCGCTCATCCCATTTGGGATCTTACCTTAACTTTCGTTCGTTCGTTGTACTGTTTGTAATGGCTTGATAAAGCTCCTGTCTAGTAGGGTTATTGAAGCTTAAATCTTGGGTAGTTTCAAGTTTAGGTTGGATGAATGAGAAGGGTTGGATTTGAGTGGGACTTGCACATAAGTAAATAGATTTGTCAGATGTGATGAATGGTTTGAAAAACCGACAAGTTGAAGATTGAGACATTTATGCAGCATATGGGAATCTTTATTCAGGAAACGTTTCGCCACACAGTGGCTTCATCAGTCCAATACAAAGAGGAAGGCGTAAGGAGAGGAGTATGAAGTAATCAGTCCCTCAACCTGGAGTCGATGTGTTCAGTCCATCAATCTTGTAGAACTGAACACATCGACTCCAGGTTGAGGGACTGATTACCTCATACTCCTCTCCTTACGCCTTCCTCTTTGTATTGGACTAATGAAGCCACTGTGTGGCGAAACGTTTCCTGAATAAAGATTCCCATATGCTACATAAGTGTCTCAATCTTCAGATTTGTCAGAGCTTATTGTTAGGGTAGCACTGAAAGTGGGTTGGGCAAATGTTCCGTTAGTGGGTTGGATTTGTAAAGGACCTGCCAAGTGTTGAATTGGCAATATCGGTTCTCTGAACCATTCATCTACAAGGCCTGCCAAGTATTGGGTCAACTGGCTTAATGCAGTGTTCCACCTTTATTATCTTCTTATGTTCTTATGAATTGTTGTCTTAGGGTAAACCTTAATAAAAGCGGGTAATGACCCCAGTCAAAGCAATCTACACTGCTTGACTTTCTTGAATTACTTATGATTAATAACACTAAGAATGTCTTCTTGTTCCATTTACATATAACACTGAAAACCATCAGTCAGAGCTTCCACTGAAATACGAAATACAGCATACAAAAATCAGGACTCACTAACTCCACTACCATACATAAAAACCAGGACTCACTATCTCAACAAGCATACATAAAAACCACGACTCACTACCTCCACAAACATATATAAAAACCAGGACTCACTACCTCCACAAACATACATAAAAACCAGGACTCACTATCTCAACAAGCATACATAAAAACCACGACTCACTACCTCCACAAACATATATAAAAACCAGGACTCACTACCTCCACAAACATACATAAAAACCAGGACTCACTACCTCAACAAGCATACATAAAAACCAGGACTCACTACCTCCACAAACATACATAAAAACCAGGACTCACTACCTCCACTAACATACATAAAAACCAGGACTCACTACCTCCACTACCACACATAAAAACCAGGACTCACTACCTCCACTACCACACATAAAAAGCAGGACTCACTACCTCCACTAACATACATAAAAACCAGGACTCACTACCTCCACTACCACACATAAAAAGCAGGACTCACTACCTCCACTAACATACATAAAAACCAGGACTCACTACCTCCACTACCATACATAAAAACCAGGACTCACTACCTCCATTAACATACATAAAAACCAGGACTCACTACCTCCACTACCACACATAAAAAGCAGGACTCACTACCTCCACTAACATACATAAAAACCAGGACTCACTACCTCCACTACCACACATAAAAAGCAGGACTCACTACCTCCATTAACATACATAAAAACCAGGACTCACTACCTCCACTACCACACATAAAAAGCAGGACTCACTACCTCCACTAACATACATAAAAACCAGGACTCACTACCTCCACTAACATACATAAAAACCAGGACTCACTACCTCAACAAGCATACATAAAAACCACGACTCACTACCTCCACAAACATATATAAAAACCAGGACTCACTACCTCCACAAACATACATAAAAACCAGGACTCACTACCTCCACAAACATACATAAAAACCAGGACTCACTACCTCCACAAACATACATAAAAACCAGGACTCACTACCTCCACTACCATACATAAAAACCAGGACTCACTACCTCCACTACCACACATAAAAAGCAGGACTCACTACCTCCACTAACATACATAAAAACCAGGACTCACTACCTCCACTACCACACATAAAAAGCAGGACTCACTACCTCCACTAACATACATAAAAACCAGGACTCACTACCTCAACAAGCATACATAAAAACCACGACTCACTACCTCCACAAACATATATAAAAACCAGGACTCACTACCTCCACAAACATACATAAAAACCAGGACTCACTACCTCCACAAACATACATAAAAACCAGGACTCACTACCTCCACAAACATACATAAAAACCAGGACTCACTACCTCCACAAACATACATAAAAACCAGGACTCACTACCTCCACTACCACACATAAAAAGCACGACTCACTACCTCCACTAACAAACATAAAAACCAGGACTCACTACCTCCACTACCATACATAAAAACCAGGACTCACTACCTCCACTACCACACATAAAAAGCAGGACTCACTACCTCCACTAACATACATAAAAACCAGGACTCACTACCTTCACTACCATATATAAAAACCAGGACTCACTACCTCCATTAACATACATAAAAACCAGGACTCACTACCTCCACTACCATACATAAAAACCAGGACTCACTACCTCCACTACCATACATAAAAACCAGGACTCACTACCTCCACTACCACACATAAAAAGCAGGACTCACTACCTCCACTAACATACATAAAAACCAGGACTCACTACCTCCACTAACATACATAAAAACCAGGACTCACTACCTCCACTACCACACATAAAAAGCAGGACTCACTACCTCCACTAACATACATAAAAACCAGGACTCACTACCTTCACTACCATATATAAAAACCAGGACTCACTACCTCCATTAACATACATAAAAACCAGGACTCACTACCTCCACTACCACACATAAAAAGCAGGACTCACTACCTCCACTAACATACATAAAAACCAGGACTCACTACCTCCACTAACATACATAAAAACCAGGACTCACTACCTCCACTACCACACATAAAAACCAGGACTCACTACCTCCACTAACATACATAAAAACCAGGACTCCCTACCTCCACTAACATACATAAAAACCAGGACTCACTACCTCCACTAACATACATAAAAACCAGGACTCACTACCTCCACTAACATACATAAAAACCAGGACTCCCTACCTCCACAAACATACATAAAAACCAGGACTCACTACCTCCACTAACATACATAAAAACCAGGACTCACTACCTCCACTACCATACATAAAAACCAGGACTCACTACCTCCACTACCATACATAAAAACCAGGACTCACTACCTCCACTAACATACATAAAAAGCAGGACTCACTACCTGCACTACCATACATAAAAACCAGGACTCACTACCTCCACTAACATACATAAAAAGCAGGACTCACTACCTGCACTACCATACATAAAAACCAGGACTCACTACCTCCACTAACATACACAACGTCGATGCTGGAATTTTCTGAAATGGAATTCACAGAGGTCTTCCCCAGGCTCCTCATTCCTACTTAATACTTCCCACTGACGTAAAAATGAACTCGTCTGTCGCATTAAGAGGGTCGTCCGTTGCGGCCGGATACTCCTGACATCCAGCCAGACGCAACTCCGGCTTCCAGCTCCTGGACTTCAAAGGAGACATTTAATGACTTCCTCCCGTTTTTCTCCACCTGCGTCCGTGGTTTCTGATTACCTTCCCAGACGACAGGGGAGGGCAAAAATTAGGTGCTAATTTGGCTATGCCTTTGCAGATAGGTTTTTCTGGAGGTCTGGGCACAGGTGAATGAGGTTTCTTACGGAGCCTGGGCACAGGTGAATGGGGTTAAACGGAACCTGTGCATAGGTGAATGAGGTTAAATGGAACCTGGGCTCAGGTGAATGAGGTTTCTTATTGAACCTGAGCACAGGTGACTGAGGTTCCCATCATGCCAACTCACGTAGGCTTGACTCACGAAATCGTAATGACACGATTGCAAACAAACCATACCCCGGCCGGGATTGAACCCGCGGTCAGAGAGTCTCAAAACTCCAGCCCGTCGCGTTAGCCACTAGACCAGCTAGCCACAATAAGATTCATCCAACTAGGTATATTTCTACACCATAGGAAGGTTAGCACAGGCACCACTGTGACCACAAATGCAAGTTTTTACAGACGAATCTCCAGCTAGCGTGGCCGTGACGAACTCTAGCTCAAGTCCCTTCACTGCCGTCAACATGACTCACGAAATCGTAATGACACGATTGCATTTGTGGTCACAGTGGTGCCTGTGCTAACCTTCCTATGGTGTAGAAATATACCTAGTTGGATGAATCTTATTGTGGCTAGCTGGTCTAGTGGCTAACACGACGGGCTGGAGTTTTGAGACTCTATGACCGCGGGTTCAATCCCGGCCGGGGTATGGTTTGTCACGTAGGCTTGGCTGGCAAGCTTCACAACATCCTTCACATATGTCAACCAACTAAACCTAAAGAAAAATAAAGTACATTTACAAAGCAAATTAAAAAAAAATGGTAAAATTAAAAAAAAAAGTAAAAATACCCATTCTGGATAAAATAGAATAAGGTCCAAAATATGCATTTACAAAATGTCTGCCAGCGACTGCAAAGACACAGTTACCAAGAAATTGAAAAAGGCAGCAAATTATGAAATATGTTGGTTGACGGTAGTTGTTAGTTGGTTGACGGTAGTTGTTAGTTGTTCGACAGTAGTTGTCAGTTGTTCGACAGTAGTTGTTTGACGGTAGTTGTTAGTTGTTTGACGGTAGTTGTTAGTTGTTTGACGGTAGTTGTTGGTTCGTTGACGGTAGTTGTTAGTTGTTTGACGGTAGTTGTTGGTTCGTTGACGGTAGTTGTTAGTTGTTTGACGGTGGTTGTTAGTTGTTTGACTGTAGTTGTTTGACGGTAGTTGTTTGACGGTAGTTGTTTGACGGCAGTTGTTAGTTATTTAACGGAAGTTGTTAGTTGTTTGACGGTAGTTGTTAGTTGCTTGACGGTATTTGTTAGTTGCTTCACGGTAGTTGTTTGGACGGTAGTTAGTTGGTTGACGGTAGTCGTTAGTTAGTCGACGGTAGTTGTTAGTTGGTTGATAGTAGTTGTTAGTTGTTTGATAGTAGTTGTTAGTTGTTTGATAGTAGTTGTTAGTTGGTTGACGGTAGGTGTTAGTTCTTTGACAATAGTTGTTAGTTGTTTGATAGTAGTTGTTAGTTGTTTGATAGTAGTTGTTAGTTGTTTGACGGTAGTTGTTAGTTCGTTGACGGTAGTTGTTAGTTGTTTGACGGTAGTTGTTAGTTGGTCGACGATAGCTGTTAGTTGTTTGACGGTAGTTGTTAGTTGTTTGACAGTAGTTGTTAGTTGTTTGACGGTAGTTGTTAGTTGGTTGACGGTAGTTGTTAGTTGGTTGACGGTAGTTGTTAGTTGTTTGACGGTAGTTGTTAGTTGTTTGACAGTAGTTGTTAGTTGTTTGACGGTTGATGTTAGTTGTTTGACGGTAGATGTTAGTTGTTTGACGGTAGTTGTTAGTTGGTTGACAGTAGTTGTTAGTTGTTTGACGGTAGTTGTTAATTGGTTGACTGTAGTTGTTAGCTGTTTGACAGTAGGTGTTAGTTGTTTGACGGTAGTTGGTAGTTGGTTGACGGTAGTTGTTAGCTGTTTGACAGTAGGTGTTAGTTGTTTGACGGTAGTTGGTAGTTGGTTGACGGTAGTTGTTAGCTGTTTGACAGTAGGTGTTAGTTGTTTGACAGTAGTTGTTAGTTCGTTGACTGTAGTTGTTAGTTGTTTGAAGGTAGTTGTTAGTTGTTTGACGGTAGTTAGTTGTATCACGGTAGTTGTTAGTTGGTTGACAATAGTTGTTAGTTGTTTGACGGTAGTTATTAGTTGTTTGACAGTAGTTGTTAGTTGTTTGAAAGTAGTTGTTAGTTGGTTGACGGTAGTTGTTAGTTGTTTGACGGTACTTGTTAGTTGTTTGACGGTAGTTGTTAGTTGGTTGACGGTAGTTGTTAGTTGTTTGACGGTAGTTGTTAGTTGTTTGACGGTAGTTGCTAATTGTTTGACGGTAGTTATTAGTTGGTTGACGGTAGTTGTTAGTTGTTTGATGGTAGTTAGTTGTTTGACGGTAGTTGTTAGTTGGTCGACGATAGCTGTTAGTTGTTTGACGGTAGTTGTTAGTTGGTTGACAGTA
>NW_027195171.1:42500-60000 GCF_038502225.1 Cherax quadricarinatus
ACACACACACACACACACACACACACACACACACACACACACATATCCAGACACACACACACTCCCCCCTCACCACCGACATCTCACTACTTCCCCTGATCCATCACCTCCCTCGATCACCCTCCCCTCCCCCATTCACCCCAAACCCTCCCCACCCCTCCCCACTCAGCTCCCAAATAGCCACAGTTCCTCCACTACTTCCCCCCCCCACACTCTGACACACACACTACTAACCTAACATACAGAACTACATAGGTTTCCCACTCTGAGGCAATCAGGATAAAACAAAAATGGGTTGCCAGAGAGCAACAAGAAAAACCAAGGGACAGGAGGAGGAAAATGCAAAGGAAGATTGGGCAGCAGAGCTCATAAAAAGGGATCATGAATGGGAAAAGAAACTAGAAGAACTTAGCATGAGAATGGAAGAGAGGATAGATATGGAAAGCAGGAAGTGGGAGGTGCATGTCAAAACAGCAGAAGCTAGGATACAGAGTTTAGAAGAGGAACTGAAAAATCTGAAACAGCATAAAGAACTAAAGAACATTTTGGGATTGACATCAGAGACTGCTACCTCAGCCACAAATAAGGGGACTGTAGGGAAAGAAGGGGCACAACTGCATGGAGATGCTCTATCAGAGGAGACTGTAGCAAATGAAAGAGCTAAGCTTTATGTGGAGGCCCTAACAGACAACAACAGAGCCCAAGGAAAGCCGAGAAGGGAAAATGACAGGCCACTGAGCCCAAGTACATTAGCCAGTGAAACTGATGAAAGGAAAGCTGCAGTGGAGGAAACCAAATTAAATGAGGGGATACACAGGGATATGCAGTGGGAGAATGAAAGGGTGAGGTCAGTCTTTGTGTATGGGCTCCAGGAAGTCGAAGGGGAAACATATGAAGCAAGAAAACAAGGGGAAAAAAAAGCAATTGAAAGCATCATGAAAGCAATAGGAGAAGACGATATGACCCAGCTGGAAAATTTTCGGAGAATAGGGGGGTTTGTAAAAAAAAGAACCCGGCCAGTGAGAGTGACCTTCAAGGCAGAAGCAACTCGGACCAGGATACTGCAGGAGAAAGCACGATTAAGGGACATGACGGCATACAGGAGGGTGTATCTCGACCGCGACAGAACACAAGAAGAAAGGAAGAAACTGAGAGAGATGGTACAAAGGCGAAAGGAGGAAAGAGAGGGGATGGAGAAGACAGACAGGAGATCCCAGACCCAGGAAGAAGATCTAATACAGCCTCCCTCACAACTTTCTATAGAAGCCTCCCAACCAGGTCAACCCCAGTGCAACCAAACACTCTAAATCAAAACACCCATGCCACATCCAATGCCCCCACCCACTACATTACAAACTTCACCCCCACAGCAACAACCCATAGTTCCTTACCAGGTCTCCCACTTCCCCAACCCCAATATACTTCCCAGACTACAGTCTTAGAAAAGAAGTTGAAGGTGTGGTATACAAATGCAGATGGAATAACAAACAAGTATGAGGAGTGGCACGAAAGAATCAAAGAGACATCCCCAGACATAATAGCACTCACAGAAACAAAACTCACCAGAATAATAACAGATTCAATCTTTCCATCCGGATATCAAATCTTCAGGAAAGACAGAGGGAGGAGAGGGGGAGGAGGAGTTGCACTGCTCATTAAAAACCAGTGGGGTTTTGAGAAAATGGAAGGAATGGATGGCATGGGCGAAAGGGACTACTTAGTAGGAACAATCCAGTCTGAGGGACATAAGGTGATAATTGCAGTAATGTACAACCCACCACAGAACTGCAGGAGGCCAAGAGAAGAATACGATGAGAGCAACAGAGCAATGATCAACACACTAGCCGAGGTGGCCAGGAGAGCACACATGGGGGGAGCAAAGTTACTAGTTATGGGTGATTTCAATCACAAGGAGATTGACTGGGAAAACCTGGAGCCCCATGGGGGTCCCGAAACATGGAGAGCCAAGATGATGGATGTGGTACTGGAGAACCTCATGCATCAACATGTTAGAGACACTACCAGAGAGAGAGGAGAGGATGAACCAGCAAGGTTGGACCTTGTATTCACCTTGAGTAGTTCGGACATCGAGGGTATCATGTATGAAAGGCCCCTGGGAGCTAGTGATCATGTGGTTCTGTGCTTCGACTACATAGTTGAGCTCCAAGTGGAGAGAGTAGCAGGAATAGGCTGGGAAAAACCAAACTACAAAAGGGGGAACTACTCAGGCATGAGGAACTTCCTTCAAGACATTCAGTGGGAGAGGGAACTGACAGGAAAACCAGTACAAGAAATGATGGACTATGTAGCAACAAAATGCAAGGAGGCAGAGGAGAGGTTTGTTCCCAAGGGAAACAGAAATAATGGGAAGAACAGAACGAGTCCTTGGTTCACCCAAAGGTGTAGGGAGGCAAAAACTAGGTGTAATAGAGAATGGAAAAGGTACAGAAGACAGAGAACTCAGGAAAATAAAGAAATCAGCCGAAGAGCCAGAAACGAATATGCACAGATAAGAAGGGAGGCTCAGAGACAATATGAAAATGACATAGCATCAAAAGTAAAGACTGACCCGAAGCTGTTGTACAGCCACATCAGGAGGAAAACAACAGTCAAGGACCAGGTAATCAGACTGAGGAAGGGTGATGGGGAATTCACAAGAAACGACCGAGAGGTATGTCAGGAGCTCAACACAAGATTTAAAGAGGTATTTACAGTGGAAACCAGTAGGACTCCAAGAAATCAGAACAGGGGGGCACACCAGCAAGTGCTGGATGAGGTACATATAACCAAGGAGGAGGTGAAGAAGCTGCTATGCGAACTTGACACCTCAAAGGCGGTGGGACCAGACAACACAAAGATCTTCAACACATCATTTGAAACTGGGCAACTCCCTGAGGTATGGAAAATGGCAAATGTAGTCCCAATTTTTAAAAAGGGAGACAGACATGAGGCACTAAACTACAGACCTGTATCTCTAACGTGTATAGTATGCAAGGTCATGGAGAAGATCATCAGGAGGAGAGTGGTGGGGCACCTGGAAAGAAACAAGTGTATAATTGACAACCAGCACGGTTTCAGGGAAGGAAAATCCTGTGTCACAAACCTACTAGAGTTTTATGACAAGGTGACAGAAGTAAGACAAGAGAGAGAGGGGTGGATCGACTGCGTATTTTTGGACTGCAAGAAGGCTTTCGACACAGTTCCTCACAAGAGGTTACTGCAAAAGCTAGAGGACCAGGCACACATAACAGGAAAGGCACTGCAATGCATCAGAGAATATCTGACAGGGAGGAAACAACGAGTCATGGTACGCGACGAGGTGTCAGAGTGGGCGCCTGTGACAAGCGGGGTTCCACAGGGGTCAGTCCTAGGACCTGTGCTGTTCTTGGTATACGTGAACGACATAACGGAAGGGATAGACTCAGAAGTGTCCTTGTTTGCAGACGATGTGAAGTTAATGAGAAGAATCGAATCGGACGAGGATCAGGCAGGACTACAAAGAGATCTGGACAGGCTACAAGCCTGGTCCAGCAACTGGCTCCTAGAATTTAACCCTGCCAAATGCAAAGTCATGAAGATTGGGGAAGGGCAAAGAAGACCGCAGACACAATATAGTTTAGATGGCCAAAGACTGCAAACCTCACTAAAGGAAAAAGATCTGGGGGTGAGTATAACACCGAGCATATCTCCTGAGGCGCACATCAATCAGATAACGGCTGCAGCATACGGGCGCCTGGCAAACCTACGGATAGCGTTCCGATACCTCAGTAAGGATTCGTTTAAGACTCTGTACACCATCTACGTCAGGCCCATACTGGAGTATGCAGCACCAGTTTGGAATCCACACCTAGTCAAGCACGTCAAGAAATTAGAGAAAGTGCAAAGGTTTGCAACAAGACTAGTCCCAGAGCTACGGGGATTGTCCTATGAAGAAAGGTTGAGGGAAATCGGCCTGACGACACTGGAGGCCAGGAGGGTCAGGGGAGACATGATAACGACATATAAAATACTGCGCGGAATAGACGAGGTGGACAAAGACGGGATGTTCCAGAGATGGGACACAGACACAAGAGGTCACAATTGGAAGTTGAAGACTCAGATGAATCAAAGGGATGTTAGGAAGTATTTCTTCAGTCATAGAGTAGTCAGGCCATGGAATAGCCTAGAAAGTGATGTGGTGGAGGCAGGAACCATACATAGTTTTAAGGCGAGGTATGATAGAGCTCATGGGGCAGGGAGAGAGAGGACCTAGTAGCAATCAGCGAAGAGGCGGGGCCAGGAGCTGTGACTCGACCCCTGCAACCACAAATAGGTGAGTACACACACACACACACACACACACACACACACACACACACACACACACACACACACACACACACACACACACACACACACACATTTTCTTGGACTGCAAGAAGGCCTTCTACACAGTTCCTCACAAGAGGTTACTGCAAAAGATAGAGGATCAGGCATACATAACAGGAAAGGCACTGCAATGGATCAGAGAATACCTGACAGGGAGGCAACAACGGCGCCTGTGACAAGCGGGGTTCCACAGGGGTCAGTCCTAGGACCTGTGCTGTTTTTGGTATATGTGAACGACATAACGGAAGGGATAGACTCAGAAGTGTCATTGTTTGCAGATGATGTGAAGTTAATGAGAAGAATCAAATCGGTCGAGGATCAGGCAGGACTACAAAGAGATCTGGACAGGCTACAAGCCTGGTCCAGCAACTGGCTCCTTGAGTTTAACCCTGCCAAATGCAAAGTCATGAAGATTGGGGAAGGGCAAAGAAGACCGCAGACACAGTATAGTCTAGGTGGCCAAAGACTGCAAACCTCACTCAAGGAAAAAGATCTGGGGGTGAGTATAACACCGAGCACATCTCCTGAGGCGCAGATAACTGCTGCAGCGTACGGGCGTCTGACAAACCTAAGGATAGCGTTCCGATACCTCAGTAAGGAATCGTTCAAGACACTGTACACCATTTACGTCAGGCCCATACTGGAGTATGCAGCGCCAGTTTGGAACCCACACCTGGTCAAGCACGTCAAGAAATTAGAGAAAGTGCAAAGGTTTGCAACAAGACTAGTTCCAGAGCTAAGGGGATTGTCCTACGAAGAAAGGTTAAGGTAAATCGGCCTGACGACGCAGGAGGACAGGAGGGTCCGGGGAGACATGATAACGACATATAAAATATTGCGTGGAATAGACAAGGTGGACAAAACAGGATGTTCCAGAGATGGGACACAGAAACAAGGGGTCACAATTGGAAGTTGAAGACTCAGATGAATCAAAGGGATGTTAGGAAGTATTTCTTTAGTCACAGAGTTGTCAGGCAGTGGAATAGCCTAGAAAGTGACGTAGTGGAGGCGGGAACCATACATAGTTTTAAGACGAGGTTTGATAAAGCTCTTGGAGCAGTGAGAGAGAGGACCCAGTAGCAACCAGTGAAGAGGTGGGGCCAGGAGCTATGGCTCGACCCCTGCAACCACAAATAGGTGAATACTAATAGGTGAGTATACACATACACACACACACACACACACACACACACACACACACACACACACACACACACACACACACACACACACACACACACACACACACACACACACACACCACACACACACACACACACACACACACACACACACACACACACACACACACACACACACACACACACACACACACACACACACAAGGGAGAAATGGTCAGATTTCTGCTGCCATTGGTCTCATATATTGACCTACTCAGTGGAGTTTATGGTCAGGAGACCTGGACCTGAACCTGGACCTGTATCTTCACCTGCGCCTGTACCTTGACCTGGACCGGTCTTCCAGTAAAGCTGGAGACCTGAAGCGCCAGTTTATATGTCGATAAATGCAAAGTGATGCACTTTGTAGGTTACAGTGTTAAAGTTGCCTCTGTAATACTTGAAAGTTCCCCCCAACCCGTTTCCTTTCTGAAGTGAGAGAAACACCTGTGAGTGGCTGCTCTCTCTCTCTCTCTCTCTTTCTCTCTCTCTCTCACTATTGTTGCTGGTGCTTGCGCTTGAACGTCCACTGTGAATCAGGCGTCACCGGCCACATTGTCACCACGTCAATATTACCGCAGCAATAACTTGCTGGAGGAGAAGAAAGGCAGGCTAGTGACGTCCCTCGTAGCTCCACTCCACCTCAATCTTCCTCCCCTGACGGAGCACTCGGCCTAAATCTCTCTTACTGAGGGAGATCTCCACCTAAATCTGTCCCGTCGCAAGGGGCGCGACGCTAAATCTGCCCTCCCAGGTTCTGGAACCCCAACTATGGGTGTGTCCTGGAGTTGGGGTGGAGGGGCAGGGAGGGTTCAGTATTGCTACTGGAAGAACTTCATCTGGGGCACTTCTGTCTCTATTGGAAGTGCTGGAGTTAAGGTAATGGAAGCTACTTCTCTGGAACAGGTGGAATTGGGGAAGTAGGAACCATTCCTACTGGAAATGTTGATGTTGAGAGTCCGGGAGTCCTACTAGTCTTCTCCCTGGTGAGTCTGGACTCTGAACCTTTAGTCTCGCATTATGGCAATCAGTACACTTACACACCAGAGGACAAACGAGTTCTTTATTATATATCATCCAGGGCAAGGTGACCTAAGGAAGGAAAACATTTCACCATCACTTAGTCAGTAGACTAATTGATGGTGAGGGGTAGACCGAGCACTTAATTTGCAATTCAGATGATTTACAGAAAGGCAGCATCTCCCACCATTAATCCTTCAGAGTTCAGGCACTATGCCTTCCACCTTTAGAACTCAGTGCCAGCTAGCCGGTTTCCCTGTATCTTCTCGGATGGTTGACTGGCTGGGTAATTGAACATAAAAGCCTATCGAATATTCAAATGGCCATTGAGGCTGCATATCAACTGTCCACCACAAGTCAATAATACTTTAATATATTAAAAATGGACTAAAGTTAACATCGAATATACACTGAGGAATATATATCTTTCAGTGTATATATATCCTGATGAACTAGACAATTGTGTAATACTTGGGTATCTTTATTGTGGAAATGCTTCGCCAACCAGTCGCTTCCTCAGTCCGCTACAGAGAAGGAAGGTTGACGATCATAAAGTATTTGAGGTAATCAGTTCCTCAACCTGGAGTCGATGTGATCATTCGATCAATCTTGATAAGAGTTTCTTCAGATGGTAAGTAACCCACGGAGAAGTAGTAACAAACACAGGCACCACCGTCATGGTCTACGTCAGGTCACTCCAGCTCCCCGTCAGGTCAGTGCTGACATAGTCTTTGTTTACACTATAGAATTTGTTACGGTTACGTCAGGTTTTGTTGAAGATGGTATAAAATACCGACAAGATGAAGATTAAGACACATGTGTAACAGTTGTGTGTCTTTATTGATGTAAAGTTTCTCCTACACAGTAGACTTCTTCAGTCAAATACAAAGTAATGAAATAATGAAGTAATGAAAGAAGAAGTGGAAGTAATGAAATAAAGATGATGTAATCAGTCCATCAACCTTGGAGAAAAAATATTTGAGGTGGTCAGTCCCTCAGTTCAGCTCCACGGAGCTGAACTCTTCTCCAGGCTGAGGGACTGACCACCTCAAATACTTTTTCTCCAAGATAGATGAACAAATTTTATATCATTACTACTGCTAGCTCTGTATTTGACTGAAGAAGCCTACTGTGTAAGTGAAACATTCCATCAGTAAACATACCCAACAGCTGCACATGTGTCGTAATTTTCTACGTTAAGTTCATAATCTAAACCTACGATAGCTCTTCTTTACTCCCTCACTTTCTGCCATACGTTTCTCTATCGCTTCCACAATTATTATCCTAATCCCTTCCCTTTTCCTATATTCTCTTCTAGCCTTTCTCCTCTCCTCTATTCCTCCTCCCACCACGTTATTGGCTCATAATTTCACGTGGGTATCAGCGCCGTGGGCGACGACGGGCACTCCTCGAAGGCTAAGAAGAAAAATATATATATGTGTGTGTACTCACCTATTTGTGGTTGCTAGGGTCGAGACGCAGCTCCTGGCCCCTGTGTGTGTGTGTGTGTGTGTGTGTGTGTGTGTGTGTGTGTGTGTGTGTGTGTGTGTGTGTGTGTGTGTGTGTGTGTGTGTGTGTGTGTGTGTGTGTGTGTGTGTGTGTGTGTGTGTGTGTGTGTGTTTTAGAACCCCCTCTTCCCTTTACAACTTTGCTCAAAGTTTAGATAGCAAAAATTTCAGCGTCTTGATCCTGATCACTTCCCTCGAGTTTAATCTTGAGAGACAGAGAGAGAGAGAGAGAGAGAGAGAGAGAGAGAGAGAGAGAGAGAGAGAGAGAGAGAGACAGACAGACAGAGAGAGAAAGAGAGAGAGAGAGAGAGAGAGAGAGAGAGAGAGAGAGAGAGAGAGAGAGACCCCTGGAGACAAGGTACAGAGTGTCGAGGGCCTCGCCAAACGTGAGAACTCGTCACAGGAGACACCAGAGTGGAGAAGTTTCTCTCTGTGGATCCACACAGGGGATAAAAAAAAAAGTGTTCTCCCTTTTAAAAGCTTCTTTCTTAGTTTCTCTCATCTCCTTCCTCCCTCTTATCTCCCCTTCTTTCTCTCTTTTTTTTTCTTTCGCCTGCATTCATTCCACACACTTAACAGCACATTCTTATTGCATTCAACACTTCGCTCCACTGTGGCTGTTGCTGTCTAATGTGGCTGTTGCTGTCTAGTGTGGTTGTTGCTGTCTAATGTGGCTGTTGCTGTCTAATGTGGCTGTTGCTGTCTAATGTGGCTGTTGCTGTCTAATGTGGCTGTTGCTGTCTAGTGTGGCTGTTGCTGTGTAATGTGGCTGTTGCTGTATAATGTGGCTGTTGCTGTCTAATGTGGCTGTTGCTGTCTAGTGTGGTTGTTGCTGTCTAATGTGGCTGTTGCTGTCTAATGTGGCTGTTGCTGTCTAATGTGGCTGTTGCTGTCTAGTGTGGCTGTTGCTGTGTAATGTGGCTGTTGCTGTCTAATGTGGCTGTTGCTGTCTAATGTGGCTGTTGCTGTCTAATGTGGCTGTTGCTGTCTAGTGTGGCTGTTGCTGTGTAATGTGGCTGTTGCTGTATAATGTGGCTGTTGCTGTCTAATGTGGCTGTTGCTGTCTAGTGTGGTTGTTGCTGTCTAATGTGGCTGTTGCTGTCTAATGTGGCTGTTGCTGTCTAGTGTGGTTGTTACTGTGTAATGTGGCTGTTGCTGTCTAATGTGGTTGTTGCTGTCTAATGTGGCTGTTGCTGTGTAATGTGGCTGTTGCTGTCTAGTGTGGTTGTTGCTGTCTAATGTGGCTGTTGCTGTCTAATGTGGTTGTTGCTGTCTAATGTGGCTGTTGCTGTCTAATGTGGCTGTTGCTGTCTAGTGTGGCTGTTGCTGTGTAATGTGGCTGTTGCTGTGTAATGTGGCTGTTGCTGTATAATGTGGCTGTTGCTGTCTAGTGTGGTTGTTGCTGTCTAGTGTGGTTGTTGCTGTATAATGTGGCTGTTGCTGTCTAGTGGTGTTGTTGCTGTTCAGTGTGGTTGCTGTTGTCTAGTGTGATTGTTGCTGTGTAATGTGGCTGTTGCTGTCTAGTGTGGCTGTTGCTGTCTAGTGTGGTTGCTGTTGTCTAGTGTGATTGTTGCTGTGTAATGTGGCTGTTGCTGTGTAATGTGGCTGTTGCTGTCTAGTGTGGTTGTTGCTGTCTAGTGTGGCTGTTTCTGTTCAGTGTGGTTGTTGCTGTTTAATGTGGCTGTTCCTGTCTAGTATGGTTGTTGCTGTCTAGTGTGGCTGTTGCTGTTCAGTGTGGTTGCTGTTGTCTAGTGTGATTGTTGCTGTGTAATGTGGCTGTCGCTGTCTAGTGTGGCTGTTGCTGTCTAGTGTGGTTGCTGTTGTCTAGTGTGATTGTTGCTGTGTAATGTGGCTGTTCCTGTCTAGTGTGGCTGTTACTGTCTAGTGTGGTTGTTGCTGTCTAGTGTGGCTGTAGCTGTTCAGTGTGGTTGTTGCTGTTTAATGTGGCTGTTCCTGTCTAGTGTGGTTGTTGCTGTCTAGTGTGGATGTTGCTGTTCAGTGTGGTTGTTGCTGTTTAATGTGGCTGTTGCTGTCTAGTGTGGTTGCTGTTGTCTAGTGTGGATGTTGCTGTCTAGTGTGGTTGTTGCTGTCTATTGGGGCTGTTGCTGTTCAGTGTTGTTGTTGCTGTTTAATGTGGATGTTGTTGTCTAGTGTGGTCTTTGCTGTCTAGTGTGAGTGACGCTGTCTAATGTGGTTGTTGCTGTCTAGTGTGGCTGTTGCTGTCTAATGTAAATGTTACTGTCTAGTGTGGTTGTTGCTGTCTAGTGTGATTGGTGCTGTCTAGTGTGGTTGTTGCTGTCTAGTGTGATTGGTGCTGTATAGTGTGGTTGTTGCTGTCTAGTGTGATTGCTGCTGTTTAATGTGGTTCTTGCTGTCTAGTGTGATTGATGCTGTTTAGTGTGGCTATTGCTGTCTAGTGTGGTTGTTGCTCTCTAGGGTGGTTGTTGCTGTCTAGTGTGGATGTTGCTGTCTAGTGTGGTTGTTGCTCTCTAATATAGATTTTGCTATCTAGTGTGATTGTTGCTGTCTAGTGTGGATGTTGCTGTCTAGTGTGGTTGCTGCTGTCTAGTGTGGATGTTGCTGTCTAGTGTGATTGATGCTGTCTAGTGTGGTTCTTGCTGTCTAATATAGATTTTGCTGTCTAGTGTGATTCTTGCTGTCTAGTGTGAGTGTTGCTGTCTAATGTGGTTGTTGCTGTCTAGTGTGGTTGTTGCTGTCTAGTGTGGCAGTTGCTGTCTAATGCAGATGTTACTGTCTAGTGTGGTTGTTGCTGTCTAGTGTGATTGGTGCTGTCTAGTGTGGTTGTTGCTGTCTAGTGTGATTGTTGTTGTGTAGTGTGGTTGTTGCTGTCTAGTGTGATTGCTGCTGTTTAATGTGGTTGTTGCTGTCTAATGTGGATGTTGCTGTCTAGTGTGGTTGTTGCTGTCTAGTGTGAATGTTGCTGTCTAGTGTGGTTGTTGCTGTCTAGTGTGGATGTTGCTGTCTAGTGTGGTTGTTGCTGTCTAGTGTGGTTGTTGCTGTCTAGTGTGATTGATCCTGTTTAATGTGCTTGTTGCTGTCTAGTGTGATTGATGCTGTCTAGTGTGGTTATTGTTGTCTAGTGTGATTGATGCTGTCTAGTGTGGTTATTGCTGTCTAGTGTGGTTGTTACTATCTAGTGTTGTTGTTGCTGTTTAGTGTTTTTGTTGCTGTCTAGTGTGGATGTTGCTGTCTAGTGTGGCTGTTGCTGTCTAGTGTGGCTGTTGCTGTCTAGTGTGATTGATGCTGTTTAATGTGGTTGTTGCTGTCTAGTGTGGATGTTGCTGTCTAGTGTGGATGTTGCTGTCTAGTGTGGTTGTTGCTGTCTAGTGGGGATGTTGCTGTCTAGTGTGGCTGTTGCTGTCTAGTGTGGTTGTTGCTGTCTAGTGTGGCTGTTGCTGTCTAGTGTGGTTGTTTGCTGTCTAGTGTAGGTTTGTTGCTGTCTAGTGTGGTTGTTGCTGTCTAGTGTGGTTGTTGCTGTCTATGTGGTTGTTGCTGTCTAGTGTGATTGGTGCTGTCTAGTGTGGTTGTTGCTGTCTAGTGTGATTGGTGCTGTCTAGTGTGGTTGTTGCTGTCTAGTGATGGTTGTTGCTGTCTAGTGTGGTTGTTGCTGTCTAGTGTGGTTGTTTCTGTCTAGTGTGGTTGTTTGCTGTCTAGTGTGGTTGTTGCTGTCTAGTGTGGTTGTTGCTGTCTAGTGTGGTTGTTGCTGTCTAGTGTGGTTGTTGCTGTCTAGTGTGATTGGTGCTGTCTAGTGTGAGATGGTGCTGTCTAGTGTGATTGGTGCTGTCTAGTGTGGTTGTTTGCTGTCTAGTGTGATTGGTGGTGTCTGAGTGTGGTTGTTGCTGTCTAGTGTTATTGGTGGTGTCTAGTGTGTGGTTGTTGCTGTCTAGTGTGATTGGTGCTGTCTAGTGTGGTTGTTGCTGTCTAGTGTGATTGGTGCTGTCTAGTGTGTTTGTTGCTGTCTAGTGTGGTTGTTGCTGTATAGTTTGGTTGTTGCTGTCTAGTGTGATTGGTGCTGTCTAGTGTGATTGTTGCTGTCTAGTGTGGTTGTTGCTGTCTAGTGTGGTTGTTTGCTGTCTAGTATGGTTGTTGCTGTCTAGTGTGGTTGTTGCTGTCTAGTGTGGTTGTTGCTGTCTAGTGTGATTGGTGCTGTCTAGTGTGATTGGTGCTGTCTAGTGTGATTGGTGCTGTCTAGTGTGGTTGTTGCTGTCTAGTGTGATTGGTGCTGTCTAGTGTGGTTGTTGCTGTCTAGTGTGATTGGTGCTGTCTAGTGTGATTGTTGCTGTCTAGTGTGATTGGTGCTGTCTAGTGTGGTTGTTGCTGTCTAGTGTGATTGGTGTTGTCTAGTGTGGTTGTTGCTGTCTAGTGTGATTGGTGCTGTCTAGTGTGGTTGTTGCTGTCTAGTGTGATTGGTGCTGTCTAGTGTGGATGTTGCTGTCTAGTGTGATTGATGCTGTCTAGTGTGGTTGTTGCTGTCTAATATAGATTTTGCTGTCTAGTGTGATTGTTGCTGTCTAATGTGGTTGTTGCTGTCTAGTGTGGTTGTTGCTGTCTAGTGTGGCAGTTGCTGTCTAATGCAGATGTTACTGTCTAGTGTGGTTGTTGCTGTCTAGTGTGATTGGTGCTGTCTAGTGTGGTTGTTGCTGTCTAGTGTGATTGTTGTTGTGTAGTGTGGTTTTTGCTGTCTAGTGTGATTGCTGCTGATTAATGTGGTTGTTGCTGTCTAATGTGGATGTTGCTGTCTAGTGTGGTTGTTGCTGTCTAGTGTGAATGTTGCTGTCTAGTGTGGTTGTTGCTGTCTAGTGTGGATGTTGCTGTCTAGTGTGGTTGTTGCTGTCTAGTGTGGTTGTTGCTGTCTAGTGTGATTGATGCTGTTTAATGTGGTTGTTGCTGTCTAGTGTGATTGATGCTGTCTAGTGTGGTTATTGTTGTCTAGTGTGATTGGTGCTGTCTAGTGTGGTTATTGCTGTCTAGTGTGGTTGTTACTATCTAGTGTTGTTGTTGCTGTTTAGTGTTTTTGTTGCTGTCTAGTGTGGATGTTGCTGTCTAGTGTGGCTGTTGCTGTCTAGTGTGGCTGTTGCTGTCTAGTGTGATTGATGCTGTTTAATGTGGTTGTTGCTGTCTAGTGTGGATGTTGCTGTCTAGTGTAGATGTTGCTGTCTAGTGTGGTTGTTGCTGTCTAGTTTGGATGTTGCTGTCTAGTGTGGTTGTTGCTGTCTAGTGTGGATGTTGCTGTCTAGTGTGGCTGTTGCTGTCTAGTGTGGTTGTTGCTGTCTAGTGTGGTTGTTGCTGTCTAATGTGGTTGTTGCTGTCTAGTGTGGTTGTTGCTCTCTAGTGTGGTTGTTGCTGTCTATTTTGATTGGTGCTGTCTAGTGTGGTTGTTGCTGTCTAGTGTGATTGGTGCTGTCTAGTGTGGTTGTTGCTGTCTAGTGTGGTTGTTGCTGTCTAGTGTGGTTGTTGCTGTCTAGTGTGGTTGTTGCTGTCTAGTCTGGTTTTTGCTGTCTAGTGTGGTTGTTGCTGTCTAGTGTGGTTGTTGCTGTCTAGTGTGGTTGTTGCTGTCTAGTGTGGTTGTTGCTGTCTAGTGTGATTGGTGCTGTCTAGTTTGATTGGTGCTGTCTAGTGTGATTGGTGCTGTCTAGTGTGGTTGTTGCTGTCTAGTGTGATTGGTGCTGTCTAGTGTGGTTGTTGCTGTCTAGTGTGATTGGTGGTGTCTAGTGTGGTTGTTGCTGTCTAGTGTGATTGGTGCTGTCTAGTGTGGTTGTTGCTGTCTAGTGTGATTGGTGCTGTCTAGTGTGGTTGTTGCTGTCTAGTGTGATTGGTGCTGTCTAGTGTGGTTGTTGCTGTCTAGTGTGATTGGTGCTGTCTAGTGTGGTTGTTGCTGTCTAGTGTGATTGGTGCTGTCTAGTGTGGTTGTTGCTGTCTAGTGTGGTTGTTGCTGTCTAGTGTGGTTGTTGCTGTCTAGTGTGGTTGTTGCTGTCTAGTGTGGTTGTTGCTGTCTAGTGTGATTGGTGCTGTCTAGTGTGATTGGTGCTGTCTAGTGTGATTGGTGCTGTCTAGTGTGGTTGTTGCTGTCTAGTGTGATTGGTGCTGTCTAGTGTGGTTGTTGCTGTCTAGTGTGATTGGTGCTGTCTAGTGTGGTTGTTGCTGTCTAGTGTGATTGGTGCTGTCTAGTGTGGTTGTTGCTGTCTAGTGTGATTGGTGCTGTCTAGTGTGGTTGTTGCTGTCTAGTGTGATTGGTGCTGTCTAGTGTGGTTGTTGCTGTCTAGTGTGATTGGTGGTGTCTAGTGTGGTTGTTGCTGTCTAGTGTGATTGGTGGTGTCTAGTGTGGTTGTTGCTGTCTAGTGTGATTGGTGCTGTCTAGTGTGGTTGTTGCTGTCTAGTGTGATTGGTGCTGTCTAGTGTGGTTGTTGCTGTCTAGTGTGATTGGTGCTGTCTAGTGTGGTTGTTGCTGTCTAGTGTGGTTGTTACTATCTAGTGTTGTTGTTGCTGTTTAGTGTTTTTGTTGCTGTCTAGTGTGGATGTTGCTGTCTAGTGTGGCTGTTGCTGTCTAGTGTGGCTGTTGCTGTCTAGTGTGATTGATGCTGTTTAATGTGGTTGTTGCTGTCTAGTGTGGATGTTGCTGTCTAGTGTGGATGTTGCTGTCTAGTGTGGTTGTTGCTGTCTAGTGTGGATGTTGCTGTCTAGTGTGGTTGTTGCTGTCTAGTGTGGATGTTGCTGTCTAGTGTGGCTGTTGCTGTCTAGTGTGGTTGTTGCTGTCTAGTGTGGTTGTTGCTGTCTAGTGTGGTTGTTGCTGTCTAGTGTGGTTGTTGCTGTCTAGTGTGGTTGTTGCTGTCTAGTGTGATTGGTGCTGTCTAGTGTGGTTGTTGCTGTCTAGTGTGATTGGTGCTGTCTAGTGTGGTTGTTGCTGTCTAGTGTGGTTGTTGCTGTCTAGTGTGGTTGTTGCTGTCTAGTGTGGTTGTTTCTGTCTAGTGTGGTTGTTGCTGTCTAGTGTGGTTGTTGCTGTCTAGTGTGGTTGTTGCTGTCTAGTGTGGTTGTTGCTGTCTAGTGTGGTTGTTGCTGTCTAGTGTGATTGGTGCTGTCTAGTGTGAGATGGTGCTGTCTAGTGTGATTGGTGCTGTCTAGTGTGGTTGTTGCTGTCTAGTGTGATTGGTGGTGTCTAGTGTGGTTGTTGCTGTCTAGTGTTATTGGTGGTGTCTAGTGTGGTTGTTGCTGTCTAGTGTGATTGGTGCTGTCTAGTGTGGTTGTTGCTGTCTAGTGTGATTGGTGCTGTCTAGTGTGGTTGTTGCTGTCTAGTGTGATTGGTGCTGTCTAGTGTGGTTGTTGCTGTCTAGTGTGATTGGTGCTGTCTAGTGTGGTTGTTGCTGTCTAGTGTGGTTGTTGCTGTCTAGTGTGGTTGTTGCTGTCTAGTGTGGTTGTTGCTGTCTAGTGTGGTTGTTGCTGTCTAGTGTGGTTGTTGCTGTCTAGTATGATTGGTGCTGTCTAGTGTGATTGGTGCTGTCTAGTGTCATTGGTGCTGTCTAGTGTGGTTGTTGCTGTCTAGTGTGATTGGTGCTGTCTAGTGTGGTTGTTGCTGTCTAGTGTGATTGGTGCTGTCTAGTGTGGTTGTTGCTGTCTAGTGTGATTGGTGCTGTCTAGTGTGGTTGTTGCTGTCTAGTGTGATGATTGGTGCTGTCTAGTGTGGTTGTTGCTGTCTAGTGTGATTGGTGCTGTCTAGTGTGGTTGTTGCTGTCTAGTGTGATTGGTGTTGTCTAGTGTGGTTGTTGCTGTCTAGTGTGATTGGTGCTGTCTAGTGTGGTTGTTGCTGTCTAGTGTGATTGGTGCTGTCTAGTGTGGATGTTGCTGTCTAGTGTGATTGATGCTGTCTAGTGTGGTTGTTGCTGTCTAATATAGATTTTGCTGTCTAGTGTGATTGTTGCTGTCTAATGTAGGTTTGTTGCTGTCTAGTGTGGTTGTTTGCTGTCTAGTGTGGCAGTTGCTGTCTAATGCAGATGTTACTGTCTAGTGTGGTTGTTGCTGTCTAGTGTGCTTGGTGCTGTCTAGTGTGGTTGTTGCTGTCTAGTGTGATTGTTGTTGTGTAGTGTGGTTTTTGCTGTCTAGTGTGATTGCTGCTGATTAATGTGGTTGTTGCTGTCTAATGTGGATGTTGCTGTCTAGTGTGGTTGTTGCTGTCTAGTGTGAATGTTGCTGTCTAGTGTGGTTGTTGCTGTCTAGTGTGGATGTTGCTGTCTAGTGTGGTTGTTGCTGTCTAGTGTGGTTGTTGCTGTCTAGTGTGATTGATGCTGTTTAATGTGGTTGTTGCTGTCTAGTGTGATTGATGCTGTCTAGTGTGGTTATTGTTGTCTAGTGTGATTGGTGCTGTCTAGTGTAGGTTATTGCTGTCTAGTGTGGTTGTTTACTATCTAGTGTTGTTGTTGCTGTTTAGTGTTTTTTGTTGCTGTCTAGTGTGGTTCTTGCTGTCTAGTGTGATTGATGCTGTCTAGTGTGGCTGTTGCTGTCTAGTGTGATTGATGCTGTTTAATGTGGTTGTTGCTGTCTAGTGTGGATGTTGCTGTCTAGTGTGGATGTTGCTGTCTAGTGTGGTTGTTGCTGTCTAGTTTGGATGTTGCTGTCTAGTGTGGTTGTTGCTGTCTAGTGTGGATGTTGCTGTCTAGTGTGGCTGTTGCTCTCTAGTGTGGTTGTTGCTGTCTATTTTGATTGGTGCTGTCTAGTGTGGTTGTTGCTGTCTAGTGTGATTGGTGCTGTCTAGTGTGGTTGTTGCTGTCTAGTGTGGTTGTTGCTGTCTAGTGTGGTTGTTGCTGTCTAGTGTGGTTGTTGCTGTCTAGTCTGGTTTTTGCTGTCTAGTGTGGTTGTTGCTGTCTAGTGTGGTTGTTGCTGTCTAGTGTGGTTGTTGCTGTCTAGTGTGGTTGTTGCTGTCTAGTGTGATTGGTGCTGTCTAGTTTGATTGGTGCTGTCTAGTGTGATTGGTGCTGTCTAGTGTGGTTGTTGCTGTCTAGTGTGATTGGTGCTGTCTAGTGTGGTTGTTGCTGTCTAGTGTGATTGGTGGTGTCTAGTGTGGTTGTTGCTGTCTAGTGTGATTGGTGCTGTCTAGTGTGGTTGTTGCTGTCTAGTGTGATTGGTGCTGTCTAGTGTGGTTGTTTGCTGTCTAGTGTGATTGGTGCTGTCTAGTGTGGTTATTTGCTGTCTCGTGGGATTGGTGCTGTCGAGTGTGGTTGTTGCTGTCTAGTGTGATTGGTGCTGTCTAGTGTGGTTGTTGCTGTCTAGTGTGGTTGTTGCTGTCTAGTGTGGTTGTTGCTGTCTAGTGTGGTTGTTGCTGTCTAGTGTGGTTGTTGCTGTCTAGTGTGATTGGTGCTGTCTAGTGTGATTGGTGCTGTCTAGTGTGATTGGTGCTGTCTAGTGTGGTTGTTGCT